>NC_041397.2:10348338-10635838 GCF_900747795.2 Erpetoichthys calabaricus | reverse complement strand
AGCCAGAGCCCAGACTTGAATCCGATTGAACATCTCTGGAGAGATCTTAAAATGGCTGTGCACAGACACTTCCCATCCAACCTGATGGAGCTTGAGAGGTGCTGCAAAGAGGAATGGGCCAAACTGGCCAAGGATAGGTGTGCCAAGCTTGTGGCATCATATTCAACAAGACTTGAGGCTGGAATTGCTGCCAAAGGTACATCGACAAAGTATTGAGCAAAGGCTGTGAATACTTATGTACATGTGATTTCTCAGTTTGTTTATTTTTAATAAATTTGCAAAAACCTCAAGTAAACATTTTTCACGTTGTCATTATGGGGTGTTGTGTGTAGAATTCTGAGAAAAAGATGAATTTAATCCATTTTGGAATAAGGCTGTAACATAACAAAATGTGGAAAAAGTGATGCGCTGTGAATACTTTCTGGATGCACAGTAGTAAAGCAGATCATTTTGAAGAGATGCTGTTGATATGTGGTTCATTATCCAGCCCTGGTGTTGATGCCATCAAATGTCCAAATCCAAAACAGATGTGCTGTGAATACTTTCTGGATGCGCTGTATACGCGGTTATCCATTTGGTGCTCCAACTCTTTATACAGTGGGGGAAATAAGTATTTGACCCCCTGGAGAATTTGTAAGTTTGCTCACTTACAAAGAAATGAACACTCTCTAATTTTTATGGTTGTTTCATTTTAATGGAGAGAGACAGAATATCAACCAAAAATACAGAAAAAACACATTACATAAAAGTTATAAACTGATTTGCATGTCATTGGGAGAAATGAGGATTTGATCAACTACAACCCACACAGTATTCTGGCTCCCCCTGATTGGCTGTGTGCAACAATCAATTAATTCCAGATACTCCTGATCTCAACCTGTTACGTGTATAAAGCACATCTGTCCACAGAATCAACGTCTTCCATTCCTCACTAAATCAGCACCATGTGATTAAAGTGTAAAGAATCATAAGAGCAAAGTGTTATGGCATCCCACATACAAGAAGATGGAAAGGGTACAAACACCACAATGACTACAAGCAAGAACAGTGGGGCTCCACCATGGAGGTCTCACCCTAGACAGCCTAGCATTCAAAAAATACACGATCTAGCCTACGTAGGGCTAAAAAATGGGGCTGAGGCTTTTAAAGTCTACATATCACACAATATCTGAACAAGCGAGGGGAAGACCAGGAAGGAACCTGTGGCCAAAGAAAGCTAAACTTTAATGTTAAAAATGTATTAAAGAAGTTTAAAAAAGGGAGCACAAAAAAGTACAGCAGCAAAAAATAAAAAAGGAAGAAAGAATAATAATTTTGCCAGAAGATAAAAACAAAAAGTAAACAAAGCAAACAACACAAACGAAAACTGGTTACTTAATCAAAGCCGGGGTCAAACTCGGGGTATCCACACAGATCAAGAACCACAACATCCAAAACCAGGAATTCTGAAGCTGCTTCTCCATTTTGAGTGCTGGGGGGTGTCGCCCAGCTGCAAACTGTGTCTGCTGGCCCCGCCTCCGTATGTTCAACATACACAAACACTTGAGACTGAAGACTCACCCTGAGCTGCACAGCAACAGTCACTGGACCACAACGCTCCAGTCGCTGAAGGAAGGAGGATGCACCTTTCTTTTTCAGTAGCTATCAACAAAAAAACAAAAAGTCATTAGTATGGCGGTCATCTCGATTTGCCTCTCCTGTTGTGAAAATCTTCATCTCAGCACCTGGGTTACCCAAAGAAAAATGAAAAAAAAAAAAAGTCAGGTCCTGCAAAGCAGGCTTATCAAAAAGGTGCAGAATCTTGTAAATCAAAAAGAAATAAACAGAAAATAAATAATTCAGATACATGCTTGTAGGAGTCCATCTGCTCAGGCAGACAGAAATGAATGGCACTATAAAAGATTACAGGTAAATCGACAGATGAATATGAAAGGCACTATATGATAGATAGATAGATAGATAGATAGATAGATAGATAGATAGATAGATAGATAGATAGATAGATAGATAGATAGATAGATGTGAAAGGCACTATATGATAGATAGATGTGAAAGGCACTATATGATAGATAGATAGATAGATAGATAGATAGATAGATAGATAGATAGATAGATAGATAGATGTTAAAGGCACTATAGATAGATAGATAGATAGATAGATAGATAGATAGATAGATAGATAGATAGATAGATAGATAGATAGATAGATACAGTTAGGTCCATAAATATTTGGACAGAGACAACATTTTTCTAATTTTAGTTCTGTACTTTACCACAATGAATTTTAAATGAAACAACTCCTATGCAGTTGAAGTGCAGACTTTCAGCTTTAATTCAGTGGGGTGAACAAAACGATTGCATAAAAATGTGAGGCAACTAAAGCATTTTTTTAACACAATCCCTTCATTTCAGGGGCTCAAAAGTAATTGGACAATTGACTCTTTGGCTATTTCATGGGCAGGTGTGTTCAAGTCCGTCGTTATGTCATTATCAATTAAGCAGATAAAAGGCCTGGAGTTGATTTGAGGTGTGGTGCTTGCATGTGGAAGATTTTGCTGTGAACAGACAACATGCGGTCAAAGGAGCTCTCCATGCAAGTGACAGAAGCCATCATTAAGCTGCGAAAACAGAAAAAACCCATCTGAGAAATTACTACAATATTACGAGTGGCAAAATGTACAGTTTGGTACATCCTGAGAAAGAAAGCAAGCACTGATGAACTCAGCAACGCAAAAAGAACTGGACGTTCACAGAAGACAACAGTGGTGGATGATCACAGAATCATTTCCAAGGTGATGAGAAACCCCTTCACAACAGCCAACTAAGTGAACAACACTCTCCAGGGGGTAGGCGGGCGTATCGATATCCAAGTCTACCATAAAGAGAAGACTGCATGAAAGTAAATACAGAGGGTGCACTGCAAGGTGCAAGCCTCTCATAAGCCTCAAGAATAGAAAGGCTAGATTGGACTTTGACTGTGAAAAGCCAGCACAGTTCTGGAAAAACATTCTTTGGACAGATGAAACCAAGATCAACCTCTACCAGAATGATGGCAAGAAAAAAGTATGGAGAAGGTGAGGAACAGCTCATTATCCAAAGCATAGCACATCATCTGTAAAACACGGTGGAGGGAGGCAGTGTGATGGCTTGGGCGTGCATGGCTGCCAGTGGCACTGGGACACTCGTGTTTATTGATGATGTGACACAGGACAGAAGCAGCAGAATTAATTCTGAGGTGTTCAGAGACATACTGTCTGCTCAAATCCAGCTAAATACAGCAGTCAAATTGATTCATGATACAGATGGACAATGACCCAAAACATACAGCCAAAGCAACCCAGGAGTTTATTAAAGCAAAGAAGTGGACAATTCTTGAATGGCCAAGTCAGTCACCTGATCTTAACCCAATTGAGCAGGCATTTCACTTGTTGAAGACTAAACTTCAGACAGAAAGGCCCACAAACAAACAACAACTGAAAGCCGCTGCAGTAAAGGCCTGGCAGAGCATTAAAAAGGAGGAAACCCAACATCTGGTGATGTCCAGGAGCTCAAGACTTCAGGCTGTCATTGCCAGCAAAGGGTTTTCAACCAAGTATTAGAAATGAACATTTGATTTCCAGTTATTTAATTTGTCCAATTACTTTTGAGCCCCTGAAATGAAGGGATTGTGTTCAAAAAATGCTTTAGTTGCCTCACATTTTTATGTAATCGTTTTGTTCACCCCACTGAATTAAAGCTGAAAGTCTGCACTTCAACTGCATCTGAGTTGTTTCATTTAAAATTCATTGTGGTAATGTACAGAACCAAAATTAGAAAAAAGTTGTCTCTGTCCAAATATTTATGGACCTAACTGTAGATAGATAGATAGATAGATAGATAGATAGATAGATAGATAGATAGATAGATAGATGTGAAAGGCACGATAGATAGATAGATAGATAGATAGATAGATAGATAGATAGATAGATAGATAGATAGATAGATAGATAGATAGATAAGGAATCATTAAAGGTGAAAGAAAGAAAGAAAGAAAGAAAGAAAGAAAGAAAGAAAGAAAGAAAGAAAGAAAGAAAGAAAGAAAGAAAGAAAGAAAGAAAGACAACCATATCAGAGGCAGATAGATAGTAATCTACCTAACAGACAGACAAACAGAGAGGTGCTGTACGTGTCACATGCACTATGACATATTACAGATGAATACATAGAGGCCTAATGAAAGGCACAATGAAAAGGTGACAGTTTTTTTTTTATTTTAAAAATATTTATGGTTTTAAAAAAATATAAAACTATAACAAAATCAGAACAATTTACATTCACTAATCATATGTCATATGGGGGATAAAAAGCATGTTAACCACTTGATTTATAAAATGCATATTTTTTTCTCCATAAACAGTTTCAAACATTTTTTAAATATTTATCTGAACTCCTTCTCCAACCTGGCACACATTGTCAGACCCCTTTAAGTTCTCCTTCCTTCATCCCACCCTTGCTCATTCTGGTTTAACAGATTAACATCACTGAAGCTTTTAACAGTACAAACCTTCTCTTGTTATATACAAATATTCAAACATTTTTGCTTAATCAGAAAAGAATTCTCACTCGTCGTTCAACAATGGAACCCACCACCTCCTTCACTCTTCACATTTTTTAAGTCTTCTGTTGTACTCTTTATAATGAGCAAATTTGAAGTTTATTCTTAAGGCGACATTCACTGTGACAATGAAGATCCCAGCCTCTGACAGACAGATCAATACATCGATTTGGTTTCCTGAAATTATTTATAACATGGGGGTTTAAGCAAGAAGGAGTGACTTTAATACAGGAAATGCACCTTGTCGTGTTACACGCCGATAAGCGGACCGTTTGCATTGATTGTTGTGAACTAGAGAGTTCTTAAACACACAACTTGCCAACATTACTCAAATGCCCACAAGAGGGGGAAAAGCTGTGAAACCCCAGGTAGAAACAGAATAGGCAACATAGAATCTTTATAAATAAATATGAATGTATTTATTAATTTATTTCCTTTTGCTACTTCACCCTTGGGACATATGAAGTTCTATCAGGTTCTATTTATGTAAACTTTCATTATGTCTCCTGCTTCTAGGTATGACCCTCAGACAGGATGGATCTTCTGGAGCGGTTTGTGTAGGTCTTTCAAGCGACTGTCCTGCCAGACCAACTGAAGGTGACTGCTGCATGCAGTGGATGTCCACCATTAACCGAGACAACTTCCAGTTTGTTTTCCATCACCCTCCAGCACATGACTATCAGGTCTTCCCTGTAATTCTGGTTGCAGGTTTAGTAACCTACTGAAACTTTTTTTTTTTTTCTAAATTGTGATTTGTCAGACCACCAAACCAGGAAATGGGGCTGAACGTGTGGACAGACTGGAACACATTAGAGTTAAAGGAGAGCAGGAGACCCTGCTTCACCTCGAATGGTCCCAGAATTAATGGAGTCAAAGAAAAGTGCAGAGAATGTTAGTTTTCAATTGGCTTCATGGGAATTGTTATCTTGCAGTCGGGTTTACCTTCAAGGAACCGAAGCAGCCGGTTCTCAGAGAACTTGTTTTACAAAGACAGGCTCAAAGAAACACGAGGATGAAGAGTAGGAGCAGGAGCAGGCCTCGGGAAGTGCTACAAGTCATCGCAGGCCAAGTGTCGGCAGCTGGAGTTGGCTCGATGCGTCCCGCCTTTGGGGGTTTTCTCTGAAGATCATTTCTCAAGTGATTTCTGACAGAACTCACCCCATGAGCTCCTGGAAGAGTGAAGATTGGAACACCTTCCTGTTCTCCCTTAGGCTCCTTCAGCTTTGGTAGATGAAAAGAACAAACTCTTAAATAAATAAATGAATGTCCCAGAGTAACCTCAAGTAGCTGAGGCAAAAAATAATGAGAATTGTTACCCTGTAAAGAATGAATAGTGGAATGGAAGTGTGATTGTGACTGACCATCAGGACTGCTGGAAAATTTCCCAGGGGGCTGCGGTATCAGGAGGGCCACAGACTGTGAAACAGAGAAGACAAGCGAGCAATCGAGAGAGAGAGACATGATGTGAGTGGCCCACACTGCACCTGTCCAGTCACATGATCCCTTGAACCTGAGGGGTATTGGACCACTCAGATGATCACACTGACTGGCAGCCTGAACAGAAGCTGACTACTTGAGAAGGACTTTACCAAATGCCAAAGTTAATGTCGTCTTTTGTAATTAAGGTGGATAGGCAAAAACGGGTTATTTGTTAATGAAATAAACTAATCAGTTCTAACTAGTGATGGTGAAATCAAATTGTACAAAATTGACTTTGCAGTGAAACTTGGGAAAAAGTTACCGAAAAGAAATTGTGTTTCACCACTTGTGAAATTCATGCCATTGGTGTGTTTTCATAAAGTAACCCAGCCACAGGAGATGCACAAGCCTGTGTGTTTCGTCATGCAGGTCCCAAGCCCGGATAAATGGGGAGGTGATCAGCATGAGCTCAAGCGCGTGCAGAAGGAACTCCGAGTCCAGCTCAGGGTGGCGAAGGAGCAGTACAGGAGAAAGCTGGAGCAGAAGTTGCAGAATAAACAGCATGAAGGAAGTGTGGGATGGGATGAAGATCATCACTGGCTGCAGCTCGAAGCTGGGTGCCACCATCGAGAGAGATGTGGAGAGAGCAAACCAAATGAACAACTTCTTTAACAGGTTTGACCACCTTAACCCACTCTCACTGTCACCTCGGAGTACTGCACCCTCCACACGTCCTTCTGCTGATACCAACATAGAAGAGATATCCCCACAAATAATTACAAGAGCGCAAGTGAGCAGAGAGCTGAGGAGACTTCGTGCCAGCAAAGCAGCGGGTCCAGATGGAGTATCGCCATGACTGCTGAAGGTCTGTGCATCGGAGCTGGGGGGTCCTCTACAGTGCATCTTCAACCTGAGCCTGGAACAGGGGAGAGTCCCGAGGCTTTGGAAAACATCTTGCATCACCCCAGTCCCAAAGGTATCACGTCCTAGTGAGCTGAATGACTTCCGGACTGTTGCTCTGACATCACACGTGATGAAGACCATGGAGAGGCTGCTGCTTCACCACCTGAGGCCACAGGTTCAACATGCCCTCAACCCTCTGCAATTTGCATATCAGGAGAAGGTGGGAGCGGAGGATGCCATCATCTACATGCTACACCGATCCCTCTCCCACTTGGACAGAGGAAGTGGTGCAGTAAGAATTATGTTTCTGGACTTCTCTAGTGCCTTCAACACCATCCAACCTCTGCTCCTTAGGGACAAGCTGACAGAGATGGGAGTAGATTCATACCTGGTGGCATGGATCGTGGACTATCTTACCGACAGACTTCAGTATGTGCGTCTTGGGAACTGCACATCTGACATTGTGGTCAGCAACACAGGAGCGCCACAAGGGACTGTACTTTCTCTGGTCCTGTTCAGCCTATATACATCGGACTTACAGTACAACTCAGAGTCCTGCCACGTGCAAAAGTTCGCTGATGACACTGCTATCGTGGGCTGCATCAGGAGTGGGCAGGAGGAGGAGTATAGGGACCTAATCAATGACTTTGTTAAATGGTGCGACTCAAACCACCTACACCTGAACACCAGCAAAACCAAGGAGCCGGTGGTGAATTTTAGGAGGCCCAGACCCCTCATGGACCTCGTGATCATCAGAGGTGACTGTGTGCAGAGGGTGCAGACCTATAAATACCTGGGAGTGCAGCTGGATGATAAACTGGACTGGACTGCCAATACTGATGCTCTGTGTAAGAAAGGACAGAGCCGGTTATACTTCCTTAGAAGGCCGGTGTCCTTCAACATCTATCTATCTATCTATCTATCTGTCTATCTATCTATCTATCTATCTATCTATCTATCTATCTATCTATCTATCTATCTATCTATCTATCTATCTATCTATCTATCTATCTATCTATCTATCTATCTATCTATCTATCTATCTATCTATCTATCTATCTATCTATCTATCTATCTATCTATCTATCTATCTATCTATCTAAGGAAGGGTAAAATTTTGCCAGATGAACATGCGGACAATAATGCAGATTTCCCCAGGCCCAGGTTAACAATGGCCGGCACCAGTACTGATAGCCAACAGGGTGCTGGCAGAAATTGGGCTACTGTTGGCTGAAGAAGGAGAAGAAGAGGGGGAGACGTATCTGGAGGCAGGAGGAGAGGAGGAAGGTAAAGAGAGTGGAACTGAGGGTAGGAACTTTGAATGTTGGCAGTATGACTGTTAAGGGGAGAGAGTTAGCAGATATGATGGAGAGAAGGAATGTTGATATATTGTGCGTGCAAGAGACTAACAGGAAGGGGAGTAAGGCCAGGTGGATCGGAGGGGGATTCAAATTATTCTATCATGGTGTGGATGGGAGGAGAAATGGAGTAGGAGTTATTCTGAAGGAACAGTATGTCAAGAGGTGAAAAGAGTATCAGACAGAGTGATGATTATGAAGCTGGAAATTGGAGGTGTGATGATGAATGTTGTTAGTGCATATGCACCGCAGGTGGGGTGTGCAATGGATGAGAAAGAAGATTTCTGGAGTCAGATGGATGAAGTGATGGACAGAAAGTGGTGACTGGAGTGGATTTCAGTGGACCTATTGGTGAAGGGAACAGAGGAGATGAGGAGGTGATGGGTAGGTATGGTGTCAAGGAGAGGAATGAAGAAGGTCAGATGATAGTGGATTTTGCCAAAAGGATGGACATGGATGTGGTGAATACGTATTTTAAGAAGGGTGAGGAACACAGGGTGATGTATAAGAGTGGAGGAAGATGCACACAGGTAGATTACATCCTATGCAAAAGAGTCAATCTGAAGGAGATTGAAGACTGCAAAGTAGTGGCAGGGGAAAGTACAGCATAGGATGGTGGTCTGTAGGATGACATTGGAGATCAAAAAGAGGAAGAGAGTGAGGGCAGAGCCAAGGATCAAATGGTGAAAGTTGAAAAAGGAAGACTACAAGGTTGAGTTTAGGGAAAAGGTGAGACAGGCACTGGGTGGCAGTGAAGAATTACAAGACAGCTGGGCAACTACAGCAGATGTAGTAAGGGTGACAGCAAGAAGGGTGCTTGGTGTGACATCTGGACAGAGGAAGGAGGAAAAGGAAACCTGGTGGTGGAATGAGGAAATACAGGAGAGTATACAGAGGAAGAGGATGGCAAAGAAGAAGTGGGATAGTCAGAGAGATGCAGAAAGTAGACAAGAGTACAAGGAGACAAGGCGCAAGGTGAAGAGAGAGGTGGCGAAGGCTAAAGAAAAGGCGTATGATGAGTTGTATGAGAGGTGGGACACTAAGGAGGGAGAAATGGACCGGTGGGCAAGACAGAGAGGGGCCGAGCTGGGAAAGATGTGCAGCAGGTTAGGGTGATAAAGGATAAAGATGGAAACATACTCACAAGTGAGGAGAGTGTGTTGATGGAAGATGGAAAAAGTACTTGGAGAGGCTGACGAATGAAGAGAACAAAAGAGAGAAGAGGTTGGATGATGTGGAGATAGTGAATCAGGAAGTGCAACGGATTAGAAAGGAGGAAGTAAGGACAGCAATGAAGAGGATGAAAAATGGAAAGGCCGTTGGTCCAGATGACATACCTGTGGAAGCATGGAGGTGTTTAGGAGAGATGGCAGTGGAGTTTTTAATCAAATTGTTTAATAGAATCTTGGAAAGTGAGAGGATGCCTGAGGAGTGGAGAAGACGTGTACTGGTGCAGATATTTAAGAATAAGGGGGATGTGCAGGACTGCAGTAACTACAGGGGGAATAAAATTGATGAGCCACAGCATGAAGTTATGGGAAAGAGTAGTGGAAGCTCAGTTAAGAAGTGAGGTGATGATTAGTAAGCTGCAGGATGGTTTCATCCCAAGAAAGAGCACCACAGATGTGATGTTTGCTCTGAGGATGTTGATGGAGCAGTTTAGAAAAGGTCAAAAGAAGTTGAATTGCGTCTTTGTGGACCTGGAGAAAGCATATGACAGGGTGCCTCAAGAGGAGCTGTGGTATTGTATGAAGACGTAGGGAGTGGCAGAGAAGTACATAAGAGTTGTACAGGATATGTACGAGGGAAGTGTGACAGTGGTGAGGTCTGCGGTAGGAGTGACGAAGGTGGGATTACATCAGGGATCGGCTCTGAGCCCTTTCTTATTTGCAATGGTGATGGACAGGTTGACAGATGTGATTAGACAGGAGTCCCCGTGGACTGTGATGTTTGCTGATGATGTTGTGATCTGTAGCGATAGTAGGGAGCAGGTTGAGGAGACCCTGGAGAGGGGGAGATATGAGAGGAGAGGAGAGGAATGAAGGTCAGTAGGACCACCAGGACAGAATATATGTCTGTAAATGAGAGGGAGGTCAGTGGAATGGTGAGGATGCAGGGAGTAGAGTTGGCAAAGGTGGATGAGTTTAAATACTTGGGATCAACAGTACAGAGTAATGGGAATTGTGGAAGAGAAGTGAAAAAGAGAGTGCAGGCAGGGTGGAGTGGGTGGAGAAGTGTGTCAGGAGTGATTTGTGACAGACGGGTATCAGCAAGAGTGAAAGGGACGGTCTACAGGATGGTAGTGAGACCAGCTATGTTATATGGGTTGGAGACGATGGCACATACCAAAAAACAGGAGATAAAGCAGGAGGTGGGAGAGTTAAAGATGCGAAGATTTGCATTGTGTGTGACGAGGATGGATAGTACTGTATATTAGAGGGTCAGCTCAGGCTGGACGGTTGGGAGACAAAGTCAGAGAGGCGAGATTGCGTTGGTTTGTACATGTGCAGAGGAGAGATGCTGAGTATACTGAGAGAAGAGTGCTAAGGATAGATCTGCCAGGCAAGAGGAAAAGAGGAAGGCCTAAGAGAAGGTTTATGGATGTGGTGAAACAGGACATCGAGGTGGCAGGTGTAACAGAGCAAGATCCAGAGAACAGGAAGATATGAAAAAAAAATTATCCACTGTGGTAACCCCTAACAGGAGCAGCTGAAAGAAGAAAAAGAAGAAGGAGGTGTGTTTTCATAAAGTATTTAGACAACCTTAACTTTCTTCAGGTTGCACCCTTTCCCTAAAATCATGTTAATATCATGAAAGATGTCTAGAATGGACAGGGCATCATTATTGGACTCAAGCAATCCAGGGATCAAGTTCTACAAGGGAATGTGGACAAACCTAACATCCTGAACTAGGATTATAATAGACTTCCTTCCCACTGGCACCTTCTTCCAATGACCAGTCTCCCCAACACCATCCCTACTACACCAAAAACTCCTACCATGTCAGCTGGAATGGCCTCTGACCATCAGTATGGGCTGTCTGTAACTGAAGACCAATGAGGAGACAGCTGAGGTAGATAGCCACAGGAAAAGCCAAAGGACCAGATGAAGTCAGTTCCTTGAATTCTTAAGGCCTATGTTGACCACCATTGTGTTCTCCTCTTGTCATCTGTTCAGTCGGTCCCATAGGCTCCAGAATGTACCACTGTTGTTATAAACATCCTCCATTGTTTCTGTTCCAAAGAAGACAGGCACCTCTTCACCTAATGACTTCAGACTAGTGGCCTTTACGTCTTACATCACGAAGTCCTTTAAGAGTCTGGTCCTGGCCTTCATGAGTCCTCTTGTGGTAGACCACCTGTACCCACTGCAGTTTGTCTATCAAACAAAAACTGGTGTGGAGGATACAATTGTCTATCTGCTCCACAAGGCTGGACACAGCTGGCCACACTGTGAGAATTCAGTTTTTTTTTCAATACCATCCATCCATCTCTTTTAAGAGGTAAACTCAGAGATATGCAGATGGATGAGCCTGTGGTGTCCGGGATGATGGACTATCTGCCTGGCAGAACCACAGTTTGTGAGACTCAAGGGCTGTGTGAGCAACACTGGAGTACCACGAGGAACAGGCCTGTCTCCTTCAATCATCCCTCTGTACACCTATAAATACACCAGCAGGTCAGGTCACTTGAAGATGTTCTCAGATGATTCTGCACTTACGGAGTGGGGTATTGATAAGGGGGATGAGACAGAGGAGTTTTGATGCTCAGTCGTGTTGACTCTCTGGTTTTTGACCTTTTTTCCAGTTGACGATTCTCCCAGTTATTTTTCATTTATTCTTTGACCGTCTCCTCTGAGTCAATACCAATACATATAGGGGGCGATATTGCAGAATGAAATTTGCCTATTATCACTCTCCATAACTAAAAACTTTACAACAGAAGAAGTGCCAGGCACAGATAAGAGGAGAGATGGAGAAAACAAAAATGCAAAAAGGAGGTGGAGCTAAAAACGAAGGTGAAAACAATTTAAATCATTTCATCGTGGAAAAAAAAAAACCGAGCAATTTACAAAAACAACAAGGGTGGGAGCGTGCAAGCTGTTTAGCTCAGCAGCCTCGTTACTAAGACGACTTACAATAGAGGCCATCAGAATGCTGAAATTAATAGAAACCACTGCACAACAAAGGTTTTGCTTCTTGAACACTGCTGGGTGTTTCTTATAGATGTTTGGGTGCTGATCACGAATATCATATCAAAATTTACCCATTACGTACTGTTTCAGTTTTGTCATGATTTTTTCTTATATTTGTATCCCACTGCTGTAGGCTGGCACCCTACCCGGGGTTTGTTCCCTGCCTTGCGCCCTGTGTTGGCCCTAGATTGGCTCCAGCAGACCCCCGTGACCCTGTAGTTAGGATATAGCGGGTTGGATAATGGATGGATTTGTATCCCATAAGTGACTTATCAACAACGGTTTGTATAGCCTGTGCATGTCCAGCCATGGAATCAGGGCAGGTTGGAAGCTATTCTGTGGGAGTTGACATCCTGGGCAGGACTGAAGGAGCCTAACGCTGTCTCAGCTTGCTATAAAGGTGGCTTGCATACTCTGATCCTGCTCATTTGGTTAATAGAGATAGTCAGTGTGTATGTAGAGTATTAGTATAGTAAAGTAGAGTATCTGTAGCAATATAACAGTAAGTAAGCTTGATGCTATAGACGTTTTGGTGTCTCGTCAATATCGTAACAGCCGCCATACATTCTGCTATGTTTGTAGCGAATATACACTTGCACCTCAGAGATGTTGGATGACGTTTCTTCACATCTCTTGTGAAGAAAGCTTATCATCTGTATTTCGACTGCAAAATTGGTGATCAAGACAAGGAATGGCCACCTCACATTTGCTGTGCGACATGTGCTGCCAGTCTGAGAGCCTGGCTCAGAGGTACTCGAAAGACGATGGCGTTTGCTGTTCCGATGATATGGCGAGAACAGAAAGACCATGTGACCGACTGTTACTTCTGTTTGACTAATGTGTCTGGTTTCTCACCAATTAAATATCCTAATCTGCCTTCAGCAATGAGACCTGTGCCACATGACAACAGTCTTCCAATTCCGAAAGCACCAGAGGATTGGACCTTAGACAAAGCAGATGAAGAAACTGCAATGCAGGGTACTGACAGTGACATTGACCCAGATTTTGAAGCGTGCTCATCAGGCGATCCACATCTGATAACACAGTCCGAACTGAAAGATTTGGTCAGAGATTTGGGTCTGTCAAAAGCAAAAGCCGAGATGCTGGGTTCGAGACTGCAGGAACGGTGTTTGCTGTCACCAGGTATGAAAATTTCTGTGTTTCGAGGCAGACATCATGATATAACCAAATTTTTTGCACAAGTTGACAGTCTCTGTTTCTGTTGTGGCATTGAAGGATTGTTCTCGGCCTTGGGTTGTGATCACACCCCGGAAGAATGGCGTTTCTTCATTGATTCGTCAATGTTAAGCCTGAAAGCTGTTCTGCTACACAATGGCAATGTTTATCCTTCAGTACCTGTTGGCTATGCAGCAACATGAAAGAAACGTATGAGAATATGGAACTGTTGTGAAGCACGTCCAGTATAGCAGGTACAACTGGAATATCTGTGGAGATCTTAAAGTCGTTGCTCTGTTACTAGGACTGCAGCTCGGCTTTACAAAGTACTGTTGTTTCATCTGTGAATGGGACAGCCATGCCAAACAGTCGCACTATTCTCGACGGAACTGGCCACTCCATACAAAGTTAATTCCAGGACAGAACAATGTGGCACATGAATCGCTTGTCGACCCAAAAAAAGATATTTTTGCCTCCTCTTCACATAAAACTGGGACTCATGAAGAATTTCGTGAAAATACTGAACAAGGAAGGCGAAGGTTTTCGTTATTTAAGACAGATGTTCCCAAGAATAACTGACGCCAAGATCAATGAGGGCATTTTTGTTGGCTCCCAGATCAGACACGTTATGAGCGACAAGCGGTTTGAAGATCTGTTAGTTGCCTGGAAAGCCTTCAAAGACGTTGTTGACAATTTTTTGGGCAATTACAGAGCCCCAAGCTCCATTCAGCTGGTAGACAAACTTCTCAAAGCATACACAGACAATGAAGTGCAACATGTCACTCTAGATTCATTTCCTCCACTCACACTTGGACTTCTTCCCTGCAGATCTCGGTGCTGTCAGTGACGAATACGCTGAAAGGGTTCACCAGGACATTGCTACGGTGGAGAGACGATACCAGGGCAATTGGAATCCGTCAATGCTTGCTGACTACTGTTGGACACTGCAACGTGATGCACCAGACATTGAATACAAAAGAAAATCAGGAGCAAAACACTTCAAATTCTGTTGAATTTAATAGCTTATGCAAAACATAAACGTGATTAAATACGTTATTGTAAGTAAACATATAAATGTCTATTTCTCAGAGTTCCTACGTGAGGCAGTAAAACCAAAACTATATTTGTGCATACCCAGTAGGTACCTGTCACAATCAGCAGGAAGCTGACTTTTCAAAAAAATTGTTGTGTAGTGAAATTTAAACGACTGCTAATTGGCGCACAGAAGCATAGTGTCAACTTAGCAATTGTTAAAAGTGAAGACCCCCACCAAAAAAACGATACCTTAGTGAGGTCCGTGTATTTCTTTGGTTCTTTGGCTATTGAGGCTGATGTCATTCTCTGGACTAACAGCGCAGCTTTGGCTCCTTGGAGTTTAAGGCGATTGTAGGGAGGAATGAGGGAACCAGTTTGGGTCAGTTTAGACTGGAACAGCTGGTGGACGATTACGTTTTCACTGGCTGTGGAGGAAAGAAGAAATATGACATTAACTCTTTGAGGGCTGAATATTTTTTCCAAACAAATACAGTTTTTTTGAAAAGCACACAAAGCAATGGTTTCACGCATAAATCAACATCGAAACAAATGTTGCTGCATGCTGTGGCCGCCAGTTTGCTGTCTCTTGTGGCTTGAGCCACTCAGGGGTGGCCCGGCAGCTGGCAGGCTGTCTTCACATGGCAGGGGGTTGAGGTGGCAGTGGTGGTCATGGTCGCTGTGCAGTGCAATCTGGTTGGTCCCTCCTGTCATCATAAGTGGTGGTCATCCAAGGCAAACACTGCTGTAAATGCGTCAGCTACACACGTGCATCCAGCACCACAATCGCCTTCTGCTGGTACCTCATTTGCTTTTTCAATCTCGATCTCCAGATCACTTACATCAAAATCGGAGTCCAACATGTCAGATTCCCATTCAGAGATAATATACAAAATGCCACCCACGGAGTATTTTGCCCAGGCATTTCCATCGATCTCTCGTCAGATGTCGATGCCATTTTTGAAGTTGTTTGTTCTTCACTTCTCACATGAGTGCAGGGAATCTTGGTCAAACCAACAAGGCTAACTTCCCTTCTAGCAAATTGAGTCAAACTAAAATGTAACGGCAGGTTTTGTCACCGTTTACAGTTCATCATCACTATCAACCCCTCCTGTTGACAAAAGTCAGCATCCGCCATGAAAGAGTCAAGAACAACCGCAGACGCAGGTCAGATATACAGTGCATCCAGAAAGTATTCACAGCGCATCACTTTTTCCACATTTTGTTATGTTACAGCCTTATTCCAAAATGGATTCAATTCATTTTTTTCCTCAGAATTCTACACACAACACCCCATAATGACAACGTGAAAAAAGTTTACTTGAGGTTTTTGCAAATTTATTAAAAATAAACAAACTGAGAAATCCCATGTCCATAAGTATTCACAGCCTTTGCTCAATACTTTGTCGATGCACCTTTGGCAGCAATTCCAGCCTCAAGTCTTGTTGAATATGATGCCACAAGCTTGGCACACCTATCCGTGGCCAGTATTGCCCATTCCTCTTTGCAGCACCTCTCAAGCTCCATCAGGTTGGATGGGAAGCGTCGGTGCACAGCCATTTTAAGATCTCTCCAGAGATGTTCAATCAGATTCAAGTCTGGGCTCTGGCTGGGCCACTCAAGGACATTCACAGAGTTGTCCTGAAGCCACTCCTTAGATATCTTGGCTGTGTGCTTAGGGTCGTTGTCCTGCTGAAAGATGAACCGTCGCCCCAGTCTGAGGTCAAGAGCGCTCTGGAGCAGGTTTTCATCCAGGATGTCTCTGTACATTGCTGCAGTCATCTTTCCCTTTATCCTGACTAGTCTCCCAGTCCCTGCCGCTGAAAAACATCCCCACAGCATGATGCTGCCACCACCATGCTTCACTGTAGGGATGGTATTGGCCTGGTGATGAGCGGTGCCTGGTTTCATCCAAACGTGATGCCTGGCATTCACACCAAAGAGTTCAATCTTTGTCTCATCAGACCAGAGAATTTTCTTTCTCATGGTCTGAGAGTCCTTCAGGTGCCTTTTGGCAAACTCCAGGTGGGCTGCCATGTGCCTTTTACTAAGGAGTGGCTTCCGTCTGGCCACTCTACCATACGGGCCTGATTGGTGGATTGCTGCAGAGATGGTTGTCCTTCTGGAAGGTTCTCCTCTCTCCACAGAGGACCTCTGGAGCTCTGACAGAGTGACCATCGGGTTCTTGGTCACCTCCCTGACTAAGGCCCTTCTCCCCAGATCGCTCAGTTTAGATGGCCGGCCAGCTCTAGGAAGAGTCCTGGTGGTTTCGAACTTCTTCCACTTACAGATGATGGAGGCCACTGTGCCCATTGGGACCTTCAAAGCAGCAGAAATTTTTCTGTAACCTTCCCCAGATTTGTGCCTCGAGACAATCCTGTCTCGGTGGTCTACAGACAATTCCTTTGACTTCATGCTTGGTTTGTGCTCTGACATGAACTGTCAACTGTGGCACCTTATATAGACAGGTGTGTGCCTTTCCAAATCATGTCCAGTCAACTGAATTTACCACAGGTGGACTCCAATGAAGCTGCAGAAACATCTCAAGGATGATCAGGGGAAACAGGATGGACCTGAGCTCAATTTGGAGCTTCATGGCAAAGGCTGTGAATACTTATGTACATGTGCTTTCTCAATTTTTTAATTTTTAATAAATTTGCAAAAACCTCAAGTAAACTTTTTTCACGTTGTCATTATGGGGTGTTGTGTGCAGAATTCTGAGGAAAAAAATGAATTTAATCCATTTTGGAATAAGGTTGTAACATAACAAAATGTGGAAAAAGTGATGCGCTGTGAATACTTTCTGGATGCACTGTAGTAAAGCAGATCATTTTGAAGAGATGCTGTTGATATGTGGTTCATTATCCAGCCCTGGTGTTGATGCCATCAAATGTCCAAATCCAAAACAGATGTTATTCTTTTTGTTCCTGTGGAAGAATAATTTTAGGGTAACATCGCATTCATCTTAAAGAAATAGCATAAAGGATTAATGTCGGAAATGAGATAAAGATCAAGTGAACAACGAAATGTACACTGAAATATAAAAATTGGTTTAGGAAAAATACTGAGATGGTCAAATTAACAAAGAATGTACCAGAAGAAAGGCTGATGTAATATACAAAGTGTAGTGAAGGATGACTAAGGAATCAGCAGACGTCCAGTAAACGAGAATGGACAATTGTTATATGCATAGAAATTTCAAGAGCGGGGTGGCACAACTCAAAGGTATAAGAAGAACAAGAATATAATATAACAGACTTTTATGTTATATAAATCATTTGGGTGTAAACTATGGAAGCCAAGAGAGGACGTGCAATGTCGTTATTTTTTTTTAATTGTTTCCTCGAGATAATGGACTAATTTTATCTAGATCTCGAAAAAACGAACTTTGTTTTCTCGAGATAACGGAACAATTTTATCGAGATCTCAATAAAACAAAAGGTCTTGTTTTCTTGAAATTATGAAATAATTGTATCTAACATTTAATGTTTAGCTTATTGAAGCTACGTCCTGTTTGAAACGGCAGAAGAGCAGAACTGTGTTGATCAGCGCATCACATTTTTGTTCAATCCAAGGCTGACGCAGGCTGAAATACGTTTATACCTTAGTTTAGAAAATAATAACGTTAGTGTTCGCCATTTAAGAAGACGGTTAGCATTGCTTCAGCTGTATAGGCGTTGCAATATAAGTGAACCTGATGCCAGGAGCAAAGGTTAAGTTTCGTTTTCTCGAGACCGCGATAAAATTATTCTGTTATCTCGAGAAAACAAAGTTCGTTTTCTCGAGAACTCGATCAAATTAGTATGTTATCTCGATGAGACCATTTAAAAAAATAACGATATTACACGTCCTCTCTCGGCTTCCGTAGTAAACCAACGAACCAACCAGAGTAAAATGTATGCATTGATTGAAACTGCAACTGTTTATAAAATGAACCTCTATTCTTTGCTTCTCTGACCATTCTGTAATGGACTGCTTTTGAAGAATACTCTCTCTAAGGCAGGGGTCTCCAACACGTCGCTCGAGCTCGCAAGCCCCTTCCAAGATAGCTCGCCAAAGGGTTAATGAATCCTGCATAAATTTGAAAACTTGATTTGTCAAATTAGGGGGTGGGCGATCTTTCCAAAAAAATCATATCACGATCCTTTTAACACAAAATCACGATCCACAATCTGAATTGCAATCTGTCTTTTCAATGTGACGTACACTTAAGAGAATATCCGGACTCAAACTCATCAAGACCTAAGTAACACTTTATTTTAGATAGCTGAAATACCCAGCGTTGCCCGGGAGGAAAATAAAGTGTTTTCTTAATTGTTTGAGAAAAATATAAATAAAAAAAACACAAATTTAAAAATAAAAATAAATGAACAAACAATGAAGACTCACTAATATGCTTGTCTTGCGGTCTTGTATGTATGTTATCATCCAGTTGATGCTCGGAACTGGCCAACTCTATTTAATATCAAAAGCAACAGGCGGCGTGGTGGTACTCAAACATAAAGAATGCTGGCAGTCACCTCCAGTTCGCCCTCTGGTGGTCGTTCTGAGTGTCAACTGGATGATAACACATATACAAGAGCGCAAGATCAAGAGAAGGGGGTGGGTTAGGGTTGATTTCACCCTACAGTATTTTTAGTCGACCAATGAGGAATATGTGTACCAAATTTCATGAAAATCGCTCCAACCGTTTGGAAGTGATCTTGGAACATACATACATACATACACACTCGCATACACACAATGACTTTTATATATATACTAGACATTAAGCCCGTTACAATAACGGGCGCTAGAATAGTAGTGCATAAACATTAGTAGGAACAGTCTATATTAAATGGCAAAGGACCGTCTATTTTCTGTTACAGTAATACTGGCTTGTATGTGGCTGTAATATGCGTCACTGTATTGCGTGCCTTTAATTTTCTCTCACAGTAATACGTCTCTCCAGCAAGTATTTTAATCTGTGCTGGTGTGCAGCTGCTTATTGTATGTATGGTGTCTCCCCAGCAATGTGTGCGAAAATAAATCTACTTTTAAAAGTCATCCTATTGTAATGTCATGAAAATTCGTATATTTAGGAAAACACTTTACCGGGCCAAGTTTGTTAATCGCAAATCTGACATCCTCAGAGTGAACACTTGCACAACAACAAACACTAATCCCACCTCTTTAGGGAAGCTGGTATCCGCGTCTCAGTACCCGACTGGATTTTTCGTGCATTATGTTTTAGGTCTTACCTCATTTACCGAAATCCGATTGGATCGGCCGCGCGATATTTTATAGGTCCCGCCCTCTCTGTCTTGTGTGACGTGTCAGGCGGCCTTTGATGCATCGCACCGTGCACTTCACCAGAAGACACACACACACGGACACATGGACACACACAGGGATTTTATTAAAGAGGATATATATATATACTGTATATATCCATCCATCCATTATCCAACCAGCAATATTCTAACTACAGGGTCACGGGAGTCTGCTGGAGCCAATCCCAGCCAACACAAAGCGCAAGGCAGGAAACAAACCCCGGGCGGGGCGCCAGCCCACCACAGGGCAATATACATATACAGTAATCCCTTGCTATATCGCGCTTCGCCTTTCGCGGCTTCACTCTATCGCGGATTTTATATGTAAGCATATTTAAATATATATCGCAGATTTTTTGCTGGTTCGCGGATTTCTGCGGACAATGGGTCTTTTAATTTCTGGTACATGCTTCCTCAGTTGGTTTGCCCAGTTGATTTCATACAAGGGACGCTATTGGCAGATGGCTGAGAAGCTACCCAACTTACTTTTCTCTCTCTCTTGTGCTGACTTTCTCTGATCCTGATGTAGGGGGATTGAGCAGGGGGGCTGTTCGCACACCTAGACGATAAGGACGCTCGTCTAAAAATGCTAAAAGATTATCTTCACGTTGCTACCATCTGTGCAGCTGCTTCGTGAAGCGACATGCTGCACGGTGCTTCGCATACTTAAAAGCTCGAATGGCACGTATTGATTTTTGCTCGTTTGTTTTTCTCTCTCTCTCTCTCTCTCTCTCTCTCTCTCTCTCTCTCTCTCTCACTCTCTCTCTCTCTCTCTCCCTGCTCCTGACAGAGGGGGTGTGAGCTGCCGCCTTCAACAGCTTTGTGCCGCGGTGCTTCGCATACTTAAAAGCCAAACAGCCCTATTGATTTGTTTGCTTTTCTCTCTCTCTCTCTGACATGATCTGCTCCAGACGCGCACTCCTTTGAAGAGGAAGATATGTTTGCATTCTTTTAATTGTGAGACGGAACTGTCATCTCTGTCTTGTCATGGAGCACAGTTTAAACTTCTGAAAAAGAGACAAATGTTTGTTTGCAGTGTTTGAATAACGTTCCTGTCTCTCTACAACCTCCTGTGTTTCTGCGCAAATCTGTGACCCAAGCATGACAATATAAAAATAACCATATAAACATATGGTTTCTACTTCGCGGATTTTCTTATTTCGCGGGTGGCAACCCCCACGATGGAGGAGGGATTACTGTATATATATATATATATATATATATATATATATATATATATATATATATATATACAGTGGAACCTCGGTTTGCGAGTAACTTGGTTTACGAGTGTTTTGCAAGATGAGCAAAAACTTTTAATAAATTTTGACTTGATAAACGAGCGAGATCTTGCAGTACGAGTAGTATGTATACGCTTTATCTGCTGAGTGTCATGTGATCACAACTGAGCTGATGGTTCTTCTCTTTCTCTCGCTGTGGGATTGTGGGCAATCGTCTCCTATTCTCCGTCTGAGTCGGTGTGCCTCACTCATATAGTCAACATCCGTACGAGCGTATAGTGGTTACTGCAGCATTAGCGTTGTGACTGTGTATGCGCGCGCGTATGTGTGTGTGTGTGTGTATGTGTGTGTGCTCGCTCAGCCATATGTGCGTGTATGTGTGTGTGTGCAGGATCAGAAATGAGGACCTATCTTGCTGAAATGGAAGAATCTCTCCCCTTTTAAGTCAGTGGGTAACTGATGTTTTATATTATTTGAAATTGGAAAACGTAAAATTCTAAGAGGATCTGCGCAGAAATTTTTCAAAACCTGGCAGCTTCTAATCAATAACATTTTAGAATAAGCTTTTAAAGCACTGAGGAAGCAGATTCTCTCCCTATCCTCTTTTTTTTTCTTTTCTTTTTCTTCTCCATTTATCTTTATTCACTTATTAATTTATCGATTTACTTATTTTTACTAGGTTTAAGTTTTATTCTGCTGCTCATGCTCTCTTTCCCAGGGGTGGGAGTTGATTTGTTTTCAATCCTATTCTTGTAAAATTGATCTATTTGTATGGAATGTTGTGTGATTTCAATAAAATCAATAAAAACAAAATAAATAAATAAATATTAATAGAGTAACAAGAACAATTCATGTGACAAACTAGATTTGTTTTAATGCACTTTTGTTTGCTTTTCACCAGTGTGGACTGTTACTATTGTTTGGAGGTTTTAGCTTTTTGTGATCCCTGCTCTGTTTCGTTTTCCTGCTTTTATGGGCCACTTCTTAGTAATGGAGTGCAATGGTATTTTGTATAAACTGTGTTTATCCAGTTTATACCAGCAGATCCCTGTGATTCAGCGGGTTGGAAAATGGATGGATGGATGGATGGATGTGTTTATCCATCCATTTTCTTAACCCGCGTTTGTAGTTCAGGGTTACGGGGAAGCTGGGGCTTATCCCAGCAAACACAGGCAAAAGGCAAGAGCAGTTCCTGAACATACGAATAACCTTTTCTTGTTTTCCTTATCAAAAAATCCTATTTGAATAAAACAGCTTTTTCTATGAGGACCTTAGAGGGTTGGCTCAGGTTCGACGGTTTGGAGACAAAGTCAGAGAGGCGAGATTGCGTTGGTTTGGACATGTGCAGAGGAGAGACGCTGAGTATATTGGGAGAAGGATGTTAAGGATGGAGCTGCCAAGCAAGAGGAACAGAGGAAGGACTAAGAGAAGGTTTATGGATGTGGTGAGAGAGGACATGCAGGTGGTGGGTGTAGTGGAGGAAGATGGAGAGGACAGGAAGATATAGAAGAAGATGATCCAGTATTGCAAACCATAACTGGTGCAGCAGAAAGAAGAAGAAGAAGAAGAAGAAGAAGAAGAAGAAGAAGAAGAAGAAGAAGAAGAAGAAGAAGAATTATTTGTGCATAAGGCACTGCATGGGTCTGCTCCTTCACATATTTCTGAGTTTCTTACTCCATATCTACCCTCCAGGGCTCTCAGGTCCTCAGATCAATTATTATTATGCATTCCATGGACATGTTGGAAGGTAAAGGGTGACTGTGCTTTCGCAGCAGTGGCCCTAAGGCTTTGGAACACTCTGCCTTATAAAATCAGAGCTTCTCCCTCATTTATGTAGAGTTTTAAATCTAAAACTGAAAACATTTTTATTCACTGGTTTTTGGTGCAGAGTAAGGGCTTATGCTTCAAATGTGTCTAGACTTATGTACAAATGCTGTACAGTAGTAGCTTTTTAGTTATTGACTTGTTTGTATTTATATTATTTTATTTTTTTCAGCTTCTGTGAACTGTATTTTTACTGCACTTTGGTCAACTTGTATTTGTGTTGAAGTTGCTGTATAAAGTAAGGCTGACTTGACTTGACTTGGTCTCCTTCGATGTTATGAAATTAAGAGCTAGAGGAGTTATGATATGCAATGATCCGTCTGCTCCACAAGGCTGGACAAAGCTGGCAGCACTGTGAGGAGGACGCGTTTTGATTTCTCCAGTACCTTCAATACCATCCAGCCATCCCTGTTAAGGGGTCAACTCAGAGATAAGCAGGTGGATGAGCTTGAGGGGTCCTGGATAATGGACTATCAGTCAGGCATACCACGGTTTATGAGAGTCAAGGATGGTGTGAACGACACTGGTGCACCACAAGGAACAGGCCTGTCTCTTCTGCTCTTCGCTCTTTACCCCTCCGACTACAAATATAACAGCACCACTTGCAGAAATTCTCAGATGACGCCGGCCTCCAGGACTCTGACTGTGTCCGGCTTGTCTCCGACTCCTTTTCCATAACTGCTCGTGGTTCTACAATTAATTAATGGAGAGATGTTTTTGCTTTCCATTTATGTTAATTAAGTGTCTACTTTGTTTTTGATGTATTTAAACAAATCTGTATCCTCACATGTGATAGTGCTGGGTTTAACGGGTCGTACAGGGGGAGCCAAAAATAAGAACCACATTTCAAACGTTTATTCTACCAAAACACTACAAGATTAGAAAAATTTCATTGTGACGCAAGAAAGGGTGTACAAAATAGATTTTTTTCCACTGTGTTTTAAAAATAATATCTTCAATTGTGATATGTGATGTTCCCCTTGGGGATTAATAAAGTATCTATCTATCTATCTATCTATCTATCTATCTATCTATCTATCTATCTATCTATCTATCTATCTATCTATCTATCTATCTATCTATCTATCTATCTATCTATCTATCTATCAATCATATAGTGCCTTTCACTTCTATCTATCTATCTATCTATCTATCTATCTATCTATCTATCTATCTATCTATCTATCTATCTATCTATCTATCTATCTATCTATCTATCTATCTATCATATAGTGCCTTTCACTTCTATCTATCTATCTATCTATCTATCTATCTATCTATCTATCTATCTATCTATCTATCTATCTATCTATCTATCTATCTATCATATAGTGCCTTTCACTTCTATCTATCTATCTATCTATCTATCTATCTATCTATCTATCTATCTATCTATCTATCTATCTATCTATCTATCTATCTATCTATCTATCATATAGTGCCTTTCACTTCTATCTATCTATCTATCTATCTATCTATCTATCTATCTATCTATCTATCTATCTATCTATCTATCTATCTATCTATCTATCTATCTATCTATCTATCTATCATATAGTGCCTTTCACATCTATCTATCTATCTATCTATCTATCTATCTATCTATCTATCTATCTATCTATCTATCTATCTATCTATCTATCTATCTATCTATCTATCTATCTATCTATCTATCATATAGTGCCTTTCACTTCCATCTATCTATCTATCTATCTATCTATCTATCTATCTATCTATCTATCTATCTATCTATCTATCTATCTATCTATCTATCTATCTATCTATCTATCATATAGTGCCTTTCACATCTATCTATCTATCTATCTATCTATCTATCTATCTATCTATCTATCTATCTATCTATCTATCTATCTATCTATCCATCCATCCTATAGTGCCTTTCACTTCTATCTATCTATCTATCTATCTATCTATCTATCTATCTATCTATCTATCTATCTATCTATCTATCTATCTATCTATCTATCTATCTATCTATCTATCTATCTATCATATAGTGCCTTTCACTTCTATCTATCTATCTATCTATCTATCTATCTATCTATCTATCTATCTATCTATCTATCTATCTATCTATCTATCTATCTATCTATCTATCTATCTATCTATCTATCTATCATATAGTGCCTTTCACTTCTATCTATCTATCTATCTATCTATCTATCTATCTATCTATCTATCTATCTATCTATCTATCTATCTATCTATCTATCTATCTATCATATAGTGCCTTTCACTTCTATCTATCTATCTATCTATCTATCTATCTATCTATCTATCTATCTATCTATCTATCTATCTATCTATCTATCTATCATATAGTGCCTTTCACATCTATCTATCTATCTATCTATCTATCTATCTATCTATCTATCTATCTATCTATCTATCTATCTATCTATCTATCTATCTATCTATCTATCTATCTATCATATAGTGCCTTTCACTTCCATCTATCTATCTATCTATCTATCTATCTATCTATCTATCTATCTATCTATCTATCTATCTATCTATCTATCTATCTATCTATCTATCTATCTATCTATCTATCTATCATATAGTGCCTTTCACATCTATCTATCTATCTATCTATCTATCTATCTATCTATCTATCTATCTATCTATCTATCTATCTATCTATCTATCTATCTATCTATCTATCTATCTATCTATCTATCTATCTATCTATCTATCTATCTTCAAGGTGTGGCCATCATTAGTGATACACTCTTTGAGATGCTTTCTGAACGCTCACGTGACTCGTTCGGCCATTTCAAGGCGATTTCGTGGCGAATAGATCCTTGAGGGCTTCAAAGTTTTGAGGTCAGTGTGTGTCTACCTTCGACTTGAGAAGAAATCGCACGAGCGAGATCAAGCAAACGTGAAGGCCACCCAACATCGCCGCACAGGGAGATGAGCTTCCCCGTAAAACTTGCATGGATCTCCACGCGGGCCGTATGAGCCGTTCCTCCATCCTGTCGACACCAGGCATCCACCACATCCATTTCTTCCAGTTCTCTAGCATTTCAATGTAACGTTCTGAAGTGACGGTGACCGTGACGGGCCTACAAAGGCAAATTCTGCAACGGCGCACCAAACTGTAACCCGCTCACTGTGTGGGGGTCTCTGATGAAGTTCATGAGGGTTGGTTTCAGCCCAATAGTGAAAGTTTTGCTTATTTACGCCACCATTTAAATGGAAATTTGCCTCGTCGCTGCACATGACGATGGCATCTCGATGAATGGATTGCAGAATGTTGGTGCACACGACTCTCTATGTCTCTCCCACTCTCAGTGAGTTCCTACACTCCCATCATTCTGTATGGATGGAAATGAAGGTCCTCATGCCAAATCAAAGACGTGTTGGAAATGACTAAGGCAGAAGTGCACTAGGAGACGGCACAATGGATGCCCTTACAGCTTGGATGTTTTCAGGCATTCATACAGTCCGAGGACGGCCTGGAGATTTTCTGTTCAATGTTGGACCCATCTGTGTAAATTTAGAATTTTTTTCCTGATTTGGGACGTCACCATCAGGAGGAATGCTGAAGTGTGTTTGGAAGGCACGTCGTGTAGCGATGATGGTTTCATTGTTTTTGAAGAACGCTTCGACAGCAAAAGCATGGTGGGCACTGGACCAAGGCATGTGGCCGAATGAAAACTTCAAGGGAGTGCCTATCAAAGGACCCTTCCACACCCACCCAATCCACTCGGCTCCCTCTGCCTTACACAATGACCTTGAGAAATGTGGTACTTCATTTTTGCTCATCCTGTATTATCGATTCTTGCATTTAGCTCTGAGCGCTGTCACTTAGTCACTCGGTGGGAGGCGCCGTTGAAGAACAAACTCGTTTCTACTATTGTAGTTTATTTCTGAGGTGGCCATAACAGATCGTCTATCTAGTTCTGCAAAGAGCGTCACTTGTGTCCTGTTTTGTGTGTTGTGTTGTATTATTTTATGACACTGAAAGAGACGGCCAGCAGCTCAGCCCGGCCGAGACGCCCGTGTAATGGGAGGATGGGGGAAGGCAACGACTTTTGGACACTGCCTCCTCCCAAAACACTAGATGGCAGCTCCCCTAGAGTGCAGCGGTGCCCCGGATTCCCACAGGGCATCCTAGGACTTGGAGTTCGGTTTCTCAGCCCTGTTGGATGGAAGGACCTGGGGAGTCATACTTCCCTTATAGCCCGGAAGTACTAGGAAGTCACGAGGACGGAAGCCCCAAAGTACTTCCGGGCTGATTAAAGAACTTGAGTTCTCCTTCTGACCTGGAAGTGCTAGCAAGTCACGTGAGAGGAAGAACAGAAGCACTTCTGGGTCGAGGACTATTTAAAGGACCCAGAAGGCGAGCCGGAGTCGGGTGGAGGTGGGGAGGAGAAAATAGAGAAAGAGAGAGTCACAGTCATAAGGGGTGGAGCCTGAGAAAGAGAGAGTCACAGTCATAAGGGGTGGAGCCTGAGAAAGAGAGAGTCACAGTCATAAGGGGTGGAGCCTGAGAAAGAGAGAGAGTCACAGTCATAAGGGGCGGAGCCTGAGAAAGAGAGAGAGTCACAGTCATAAGGGGTGGAGCCTGAGAAAGAGAGAGAGTCACAGTCATAACGGGCGGAGCCTGAGAAAGAGAGAGTGAGTCACAGTCATAAGGGGCGGAGCCTGAGAAAGAGAGTCACAGTCATAAGGGGCAGAGCCTGAGAAAGAGAGAGTCACAGTCATAAGGGGTGAAGTCTGAGAAAGAGAGAGAGAGTCACAGTCATAAGGGGCGGAGACTGAGAAAGAGAGAGAGAGTCACAGTCATAAGGGGTGAAGTCTGAGAAAGAGAGAGAGAGAGTCACAGTCATAAGGGGTGGAGCCTGAGAAAGAGAGAGAGAGTCACAGTCATAAGGGGCAGAGCCTGAGAGAGAGAGAGAGAGTCACAGTCATAAGGGGGGAAGTCTGAGAAAGAGAGAGAGAGAGTCACAGTCATAAGGGGCGGAGACTGAGAGAGAGAGAGAGTCACAGTCATAAGGGGGGAAGTCTGAGAAAGAGAGAGAGAGAGTCACAGTCATAAGGGGCAGAGCCTGAGAGAGAGAGAGAGAGTCACAGTCATAAGGGGGGAAGTCTGAGAAAGAGAGAGAGAGAGTCACAGTCATAAGGGGTGGAGCCTGAGAAAGAGAGAGAGAGTCACAGTCATAAGGGGCGGAGCCTGAGAAAGAGAGAGAGAGTCACAGTCATAAGGGGCAGAGCCTGAGAGAGAGAGAGAGTCACAGTCATAAGGGGGGAAGTCTGAGAAAGAGAGAGAGAGAGTCACAGTCATAAGGGGCGGAGACTGAGAAAGAGAGAGAGAGTCACAGTCATAAGGGGTGGAGCCTGAGAAAGAGAGAGAGAGTCACAGTCATAAGGGGCGGAGCCTGAGAAAGAGAGAGAGAGTCACAGTCATAAGGGGTGGAGCCTGAGAAAGAGAGAGAGAGTCACAGTCATAAGGGGGGAAGTCTGAGAAAGAGAGAGAGAGAGTCACAGTCATAAGGGGCGGAGCCTGAGAAAGAGAGAGAGAGAGTCACAGTCATAAGGGGCAGAGCCTGAGAGAGAGAGGGAGTCACAGTCATAAGGGGGGAAGTCTGAGAAAGTTAGAGAGAGAGTCACAGTCATAAGGGACGGAGACTGAGAAAGAGAGAGAGAGTCACAGTCATAAGGGGTGGAGCCTGAGAAAGAGAGAGAGAGTCACAGTCATAAGGGGGGAAGTCTGAGAAAGAGAGAGAGAGAGTCACAGTCATAAGGGGTGGAGCCTGAGAAAGAGAGAGAGAGTCACAGTCATAAGGGGGGAAGTCTGAGAAAGTTAGAGAGAGAGTCACAGTCATAAGGGACGGAGACTGAGAAAGAGAGAGAGAGTCACAGTCATAAGGGGCAGAGCCTGAGAGAGAGAGAGAGAGTCACAGTCATAAGGGGCGGAGACTGAGAAAGAGAGAGAGAGAGTCACAGTCATAAGGGGCGGAGCCTGAGAAAGAGAGAGAGAGTCACAGTCATAAGGGGCAGAGCCTGAGAAAGAGAGAGAGTCACAGTCATAAGGGGCGGAGTCTGAGAAAGAGAGAGAGAGTCACAGTCATAAGGGGCGGAGACTGAGAAAGAGAGAGAGAGTCACAGTCATAAGGGGCGGAGCCTGAGAAAGAGAGAGAGTCACAGTCATAAGGGGCGGAGTCTGAGAAAGAGAGAGAGTCACAGTCATAAGGGGCAGAGCCTGAGAAAGAGAGAGAGAGTCACAGTCATAAGGGGCGGAGCCTGAGAAAGAGAGAGAAAGTCACAGTCATAAGGGGCAGAGCCTGAGAAAGAGAGAGAGTCACAGTCATAAGGGGCAGAGCCTGAGAGAGAGAGGGAGTCACAGTCATAAGGGGGGAAGTCTGAGAAAGAGAGAGAGAGAGTCACAGTCATAAGGGGCGGAGCCTGAGAAAGAGAGAGAGAGTCACAGTCATAAGGGGCGGAGCCTGAGAAAGAGAGAGAAAGTCACAGTCATAAGGGGCAGAGCCTGAGAGAGAGAGAGAGTCACAGTCATAAGGGGGGAAGTCTGAGAAAGAGAGAGAGAGTCACAGTCATAAGGGGCGGAGCCTAAGAAAGAGAGAGAGAGAGTCACAGTCATAAGGGGCAGAGCCTGAGAAAGAGAGAGAGAGAGAGTCACAGTCATAAGGGGCGGAGTCTGAGAAAGAGAGAGAGAGTCACAGTCATAAGGGGCGGAGACTGAGAAAGAGAGAGAGAGTCACAGTCATAAGGGGTGGAGCCTGAGAAAGAGAGAGAGTCACAGTGATAAGGGGCGGAGTCTGAGAAAGAGAGAGAGTCACAGTCATAAGGGGCGGAGCCTGAGAAAGAGAGCGAGAGTCACAGTCATAAGGGGTGGAGCCTGAGAAAGAGAGAGAGAGTCACAGTCATAAGGGGCTGCACACCCAGCAAACCTTGAAGGGGGTCTTTCTCTCTCTCTAAATTGCCTTTTCCAAGATTTCTTCCATCTTTTTTTAGGAATTTTTTTTTCTTGTCTTCTTCGAAGGGTCAAGGGTCAACAAAACAGTCCCAGTTAAAGGCCATGGTGTGGTTTTGGGTTACACAAGAAATAAATTGTTGTTGTTCTTGTAGTATGCTGACACCCTGCTGAACTGCTAGGGTTCATAGTCTGATAATCAGAGAATTTTATTTTGATATGACAGAAAAACCCCTTGAACTGTGAATTTCAAGATAGATAGATAGATAGATAGATAGATAGATAGATAGATAGATAGATAGATAGATAGATAGATAGATGTGAAAGGCACTATAAAATAGATAGAAAATTCACAAGCCAGAGTTCTACACGGAGGTCGGTTTTCCTGTGAGAGTGCGGAACGTGCGCTCTCCACAGACGGTGGTCCAGTCGGGCCTTGTACTGGCAGTGCCCTTCACCCAGATGTTGGCGAGTTCTTACCGGCATGTGATCATCAACATGACCCTACAAACCTGATACACAGGAGTAAAAAAATCAAGAAAAAATAAACTCCAAAGAGTCCGTGCAGATACAGTCTTCGTCCACCGTGATTTTAATTTTTATTAGTTAATGCTCACCTACCCACACCTTTCCATCATTGCTTAGCGTATGTATATTTTCAGGCACCACCCTGTAGCCAGTGTCCTTCTTTTACTGCCGCCATCCACTTTGGATTAAAAAAGAAAAAAAAGGAATATTATGACAAAGAGCAGGGCGCCATGCTCCTTGAAAAGAAATTGCAAGCCTGTCCTTGGGGCCCCCGCGTAAAACAATGCAATGAATCCTCAACCTTTTCCTGCGTCAGCCTCAACCGGCTAAAAATAAACCCCAAATGCGCACGAGTTGCCAGCGCTCAGAGAATCTGCCTTTGACGAGATACAGAGGGGCTCTATTTTCTGTCAAGGCTGAAGTGTTTCATGGCCAGAACATCCTTTAACATTTTTAATGAATGAGTCTATAATTACAGACGACGTCGTCGTCTTTCTGTTTTTCATTTTCTTCTATTCAGGCAGCTTTACGCACATGGCAGCACATAATGGTCAGCCTTGCAAGCGCACAGAGTATGAAAACTTGCTGTCCTTGGCAAATTCTTTGTGTTAGGGTTATTTATGATTAAAACTTATGCTAACACACATCACTCATGCTGTGGCCTTTTTGTGATTTGGACAGCACAAGTGAACTCAGGGGTGCGGATGAGGCCTCACTGTAACTTAACGATAACCTCCTTGACTTGCACTCCACACATTGAGACCCTAAGGAACAGCCATGTGACCACGTAACTTTTTTTTTATCTCTATATATAAATTCCAACATCTGTCTGTCTGTCCACATTTCACGAAAGAACTACTTAACAGATTTAGATCAGGTATTTTTCTAGAATTTGCTTGAACATTCCGGTTGACTTAGCTACTTCTCTCATCACGCTAAGAATCACAGTTCGCTTGCGGTACTGATTTGTTCGCGCTAATCCGAGAGACACGCAGAGGGCCGAGGGGAGGGGAGCGGAGCCCTCCTCACTCAAGCGCCAGCCCAGGGCGTTCCTTATCTCCATTTAGCTAGCGAACTAAAGAACTACTTCACGGATTTAGATCGGGTTTCTTTCTATAATTCGCTTGAACATTCTGGTTGATTGTGAGACTTCTCTCATCGCACTAAGAATCATAGTTCAATTGCGGTAGCGATTTATTTGCACTAATCCGAAACAGAGGTTGCAGGCCGAGGAGAGGGGGAAGAGTGACGTCAGGAGTAGAGAGCTGGGCCGAACCCTCCTCACTGTCCTGTTTCACTATCACATGGGCAGAGCCGTGGGGGACAGCTAGTTAAACATACATGGACGTGTCAAAAGTTCGTCTTCATTTAAACGGTATACAGTCATACGAAAAAGTTTGGGAGCCCCTCTCAGCCTGTATAATAATTGACTCTCCTTTCAACAGTAAAGATAACAGTGGCATGTCTTTCATTTCCTAGGAACATCTGAGTACTGCGGTGTTTTCCGAACAAAGATTTTTAGTGACGCAGTATTTAGTTGTATGAAATTAAATCAAATGTGAAAAACTGGCTGTGCACAAATGTGGGTCCCCTTGTCATTGTGCTGATTTGAATGCCTGTCACTGCTCAATGCTGATCACTTGGTTGATGAGCTCGCTAAGCCTTGAACTTCATAGACAGGTGTGTCCCATCATGAGATATAAAGGTATTTAAGATGGTCAATTACAAGTTGGGCTTCCTTCCCTTTGACTCTCCTCTGAAGAGTGACAGCATGGGATCCTCAAAGCAACTCTCTAAAGATCTGAGAATAAAGATTGTTGAGTCTCCTGGTTTAGGGGAAGGCTACAAAAAGCCATCTCAGAGGTTTAAACTGTCAGTTTCTGTAACTGTAAGGAATGGAATCAGGAAATGGAAGGCCACAGGCACAGTTGCTGTTAAACCAGCAGGTCTGGCAGGCCAAGACAAATACAGGAGCAGCGTATGAGCAGGATTGTGAGAATGGTGACAGACAAAACACAGATCACCTCCAAAGACCTGCAAGAACATCTTGCTGCAGATGGTGTATCTGTACATCGTTCTACAATTCAGCGCAATTTGCACAAAGAACATCTGTATGGTAGGGTGATAAAAGAAGCCCTTTCTGCACTCACACCACAAACATAGTCGCTTGTTGTATGCCAATGCTCATTTAGACAAGTCAGATTCATTTTGGAACAAAGTGCTTTGGACTGACGAGACAAAAATTGAGTTATTTGGTCAAAACAAAAAGTGCTTCGCATGGCGGAAGAAGAACACCGCATTCCAAGAAAAACACCTGCTACCTACTGTCAAATTTGGTGGAGGTTCCATCATGCTGTGGGGCTGTGTGGCTAGTTCAGGGACTGGGGCCCTTGTTAAAGTCGAGGGTCGTGTGAATTCAACCCAATATCAACAAATTCTTCAGGATAATGTTCAAGCATCAGTCACAAAGTTGAAGTTACGCAGGGGTTGGATATTTCAACAAGACAATGACCCAAAACACAGTTGGAAATCTACAAAGGCATTCATGCAGAGGGAGAAGTAGAATGTTCTGGAATGGCCGTCACAGTCCCCTGACTTGAATATCATCGAAAATCTATGGGATGATTTGAATCAGGCTGTCCATCAAATTGAACTGAACTGGAGAGATTTTGTATGAAGAATGGTCAACAATACCTCCATCCAGAATCAGACACTCATCAGAGGCTATAGGAGGACAGCGTCTAGAGGCTGTTAGATTAGCAAAAGGAGGCTCAACTAAGTACTGATGTCATATCTCTTTTGGGGTGCCCACATTTATGCACCTGTCTAATTTTGTTATGATGCATATTGCATATTTTCTGTTAATCCAATAAACTTAATGTCACTGCTGAAATCCTACTGTGTCCATAAGGCATGTCAGATATTAAAAGGAAGTTCAGCCAATGAGAAACAAAAATCCAAAGAATTAAGAGGGAGGGGTTTCCAAACTTTTTCATATGACTGTATATAGATAAAGTTGAGATCATGTCACAAACATCAGGCCGCATTTACATTTTCCAGTCCTTTCTGTCATGTGTCCAGCCAGTAGCTCAGGATCGACCAGCACCATAGTTGACCGCAAAAGGACCCTTCAGAGACTGCAAGATGGTACCTAAGGTCTACAGTCTTTCTTTCAAAATACTTCCACGGAAGCACTGGGATGCATTATCAGTGATGTATCCTGGGGTCAACAGGTGTTTCAGGTCTGTTAAAACATCATACCCCCTCACCCAGTCGATCCAGCCAGGGGTGATCAGACCCCAGCTTGCATCCCACCAGCCATTGACCACTGAGCCTCCCTCTTCAGCTTCTCTCCATGGCATCACAAATTGATTTGACAGCCCTCTTCTTAGCTAAACCCGCTATTCCCAGCTTTGCCAAGACTCTACAAAGAGACTGGCCTGCAAAGCCCCAACATCCTACCTCGATTGGCTCACAGTATGTGATTCAGCCCAGCCTCCTGCACTCCTCTGTCAACTCCTGGTACTTGGCATGTTTGTGTTTAGTAATAGAGTGGGAAATACAAACAATTAACTCCAATTCTTAAGTCCTTACACTGGCTCCTGGTTAAGTTTATGGGCTGAATTCAAAACCCTCCTGTTAACATATAAAGACTTAAATGGCCAAGGCCCTGCTTACTTATCTGAACTTATCATTTCTTACAAACAAAACATTAATAAAATAACAGTGGAAGGTCGAGCTTTTAGTTACAGTGTCCCAAAGCTGTGGACTGATCTGCCTGCTACTATAAGAGACAGCCCTCCAGTCTCAGCTTTAAAAGACTCACAACTTCAGTTTAGCACACCCTGACTAGAGCTGCTGATTAACTGCATCTCTGCTTATTACTCATTTACACTAAAATATAAATTATACAACATTTACAAAGCAGAACTAACTCTCCTCTACTCTGTTTCTCTTCTTGATATCTGGAGGTGGCACTTGGTACCACAGCTATCCTGCATATTGAAAAGTCATCTCAGATAAAGGAGCGCTGCAACCATCAGATGGGAAGATTATCTTATTTGAATGGACAGTCAGCACAGACTCCACTACAGAAAACCCAGGAGCAGGTAGGCAGCCAGTTGGCTGAGGTCTCCAAGATGGGGACTTTATTTTTGACTTTCTCTTTGATAATTTTAGTCTCCATCGTTGTCAAATGACCACAGTTTATCAGTTTTACTAATGAACAGAAATTGGTGGCTTCCATTTATCTCTGATCAATTTCTGCTTTGTTCTCTGTGTGTTGTAAGAAATTATTGTATTATTGATTATTGAATTAAATTGTATTTATATGCATACCAGATCTATATTTAGTAGTAAATGAGAAATATACTTGTACTTTAACTGAGAACTGCTCAGGCGTTAAAACAAAAGTTCTGTTGTACTGCATAGCAAAAAGAGTCCCAAAAACACTTTACCCTGTTACTAGAGTGTTTCATACACTGTAAAGGTTTTAATGTAACTAACAGTATTACTTATTTGGGAGAGAGTTTTATCCAAGGTGACTTACATCACCTGACATACAATTAATTACATTTTTTCCAACTGGATCACAGGCAGGTGAAGTATCTTAGTCATGGTCACACTAGTGTCAGCAGTGGGATTGAACCCACAATCTCACGCCTTAAATAGTAAACTATACTATAGTGCATTTTAATCAGTCTTTCTAGGTAATATCATGCCTACAGTGTATGGAAAATCTATCTATCTATGATATAGTGCCTTCACGTCTATCTATCTATCTATCTATCTATCTATCTATCTATCTATCTATCTATCTATCTATCTATCTATCTATCTATCTATCTATCTATCTATCTATCTATCTATCTATCTATCTATCTATTGTGAGGGATTGCCGGCCATATATTCCGGCCAACACCTCCAGGCCACCAGGTGGAGCTCTCCCAATAGCATGGAGTTTCCCCGAAGTCCAGCAGGGCCTTATGGACCTTGTAGTTTGTATGCGCAGCCCTGCTGGATACCATGGGGACCACCGGAAGACGCTGTGGGGAGGCTCTCAGACTGCTATGTGCCCTATAACCCGGAAGTCCGTCATGAACACATGACCGGAAGGAACGGCGTGCTTCTGGGGTGAAGAAATGGAGTTGTTATATGACCTGGAAGTGTTCCTGGTCACGTGGACAGAGATGGTGAAACACTTCCAGGTCAAGGACTATAAAAGGACTATGGGAAGTCCCAGATGTCGAGCTGAACTGGGTGGATGGGTGGCAACGCGTCTGGGAGAGGAGGATTGGTGAATTGATTAGAGAGTATTGCATGTGTAGTGTGGAGTGGAGGGTGCTTTGTGCACAGTATTATTATATAATAAATAATAATTGGAGTTTTACCCAGTGTTTGGAGTGGTACCTGAGAGTTCAAGGGAGCTCTAGTGCCCCCTACTGCTACACTATCTATCTATCTATCTATCTATCTATCTATCTATCTATCTATCTATCTATCTATCTATCTATCTATCTATCTATCTATCTATCTATCTATCTATCTATCTATTATATAGTGCCTTTCACACTATCTATATATCTATCTATATCTATCTATATATATATATATATATATATATATATATATATATATATATATATATATATATATATATATATATTGTAGCAGTAGAGGTTGTTACTGACCTCTTGAACCCTCAGGTACCATGCCAAACACCAGGTAAAAGTGTAATACTTGTTATTTTTATTATGTACCTCTCTCTGTCTCTCTCTCTATTGTGCCTACGTGACCACGCGGTGATACCTGAACTATTCCGAAGCGACGTTTGCACTGTTTTGTGTTTTTTGTATCTCACACCCTCATACACCTTTATCGTAAGAGCATCCCTTATCTACAATGGAGCGTTCGATCAGAAGTAAATATGAAGCTGGTTTTAAAGTAAAAGTCATTGAAGTGGCAAAATAAATTAATAACTGCGCTGCTGGAACAAAATTCAATGCTTCTGAGAAACTGATGTGAGATTGGAGGAAGCAAGAATAATGAAGTGTCGTATTTTTGAACGGGCATATAAGTCAGGGTCTGATTTTTTGATCGATTTTTCAGGTCTCAAGAGTCGAGTTATATGCGAGTATATACGGTACTTACTCACTGTTATCAACTTTAGCTTAGTTTTCCAACTTCATCTCCTGAATCGTAATCTAAAACCATCTATGACTGCTTCTTCCTGTTCAATCATAACAGTTCTAGGCAGGTCAGTGAAGGTCCTGACCAGCTTTATGGGTCTTTTGAAGGTCTCACACACCCTTCATCCTGTTTGTGACTCCATTATGCAACACTTTCAAGATTTATGTGTATTCAGATCTAATATTTTTACTTTCTACATGGAAAACCTTATACAACTTGTGATAAAATTGGGAGAAGAAAACATCTGGGAAAACACTGGCCTCGAGAATACTAATTATTAAAGGAATTTATTTTAATAAGGAGAATAACTTTAAATAACAAAATACAAAACAAAATCAAACTGTAATTTAACCAAAACCAAACAAAATATTTGGATATTTGTAACATGCAACAGCCAATATTCACAATAAAAAGATCAAGATCAAAAACAAAAAGCAAGGGGTCAGAAACCATATGGACCCCAGAACAAAAATGTTCAAAAGACCACAAACACTTTAATCAAAAGTAACAATGAAAAGTTGGGAGCAGGAGCAAAGATGGAAAAAGAGAACAACAACCATCATAAGAAAAGAAAGTCCACTTACTTTTCATAACAAAAAGCAGGTTCTGAGGGATGGTGTCCTTATTCTTCTCTAGAGCTCCACTGAGATTGTAGGTGACCTTGTGAGAAAAAGCAAATGAGCAACCCAGGTTTAAAAATATTGTCTGGTATCACTGCAGCCTGCCTGCAGCCTCCACTCTGGAGCTCCAAGTAGGTGGGGCTGACATAATGGACACTTTACTGCATTATTTGAGTCAGATAAACACCCCCCCCCCCTCTCCCGCCCCACTCCAGTACCCTAATCTTAACCACAGTGCAACTGGGCAGAGCTCCTGAGGTTGGCAGCTAAATTCTATTGGTGCACTTTGGAATCAATTCCACCTATTTGGACCGCTCATTTATATGAACTCCACCTACATGGAGCTCTAGGGTAGAGGAGCTGGGCTGCAGAGATATTTACTTGAATTTATTGATATCTGTACTCAGTATAATGAAATTCTTACTTGAATGTCATAACAGAATAGTGTTAGTGATACAATACCAACAATAAACTAACACATACTGTATATAGACAATAAACAAACAAAAAATATACTGTAAATTAAAAGCACCAAATATTCACACTTACTATAAAAATATCTATCTAAATATATATCCACCTATCCATTTTCCAACCCGCTGAATCCGAACACAGGGTCACGGGGGTCTGCTGGAGCCAATCCCAGCCAACACAGGGCACAAGGCCGGGACCAATCCCGGGCAGGGTGCCAACCCACCGCAGATCTAAATATATACATATATATAATCCAACGTCTGTCTGTCTGTATGTCTGTCCGCTTTTCATGAGAAAATAATTTAAGGGATTTAGATTGGGATTTTTTTCTAGAATTTGCTCGAACATTCCGGTGGATTTTGTGACTTCTCTCATTGTGCTATGTATCACAGTTCACTTGCTGTACCGATTTATTTGCACGAATCCGACAGAGAGGCTGCGGGCCAAGGGGAGCCAGGCAGGGCCCTCCTCACTCATGCGCCAGCCTCCATTCGAGTCGCTCTACCTCTCTCCACGTGTTGGAGTGCACCTTGCCTCCACTTAGATAGCGATACCTGTTTGTTCAGCAGACATCATCATCTAGAGATTGGTAAGGAGTGACGTTTGACGTTTTTGACAGAGAGCTCACAGCTACGTGTGTTTTAGAGGGTAGCTACTGGTTGGCAGAGATATCACGGCCACGTGCTTTTCTCCCAATGTGGGGGATGCTGTCCGGTCAGGGCAGAACATGATCAGATACAGTGCTAGCATTTGACATTGGAGCGCACTTACCTCCCGCTTGGCCGAATTGCATTTTTTTTCTTTTAATTGATTTTTAAAGTTTGTCCTCTTTCACTATTATGTTGGTTGGGCCACCGGGGACAGCTAGTATATGTATATAGTATATATATTGTGAAGGACAGCCGGGTCCCATGCCCGGCAGGGACGCCACTACTGCATCTGTTCCGGAGGAGCTACCATGGACAGCTCAATACCTCCCCCAGGACGCTGGTGGACGATGATTCCCCAACCTGGCGCATTGATCCATGGGACATGGAGTCCTCCACAGCCTGGTTGGGGGCTTGGATGGCCGCCAGGGGGAGCTGCATGGACTTTGCAGCCTGACTAGTCAATTCCTCAGCCCCACCCGGAAATGAAATTAGGCTCAGGTGATCAAGCACCTAGAATGCTTCCGGGTGGGGTATAAAAAAGGCCAGCCACTACCACTCGGGAGAGCCAGAGTCAGGAGGAGGAGGACTAAGCCTGAGGAGGAGTGGTGGAGCCAGAAGCAATATTGTCAGTATTTGTGAGTGTTTTGGGACTGTGTTGGGCCTGTGGGACACGGGGAAGGCGTGCCCCACGGCTGAAGAAAAATAAAAAAGTATTTTATTTAAGTACGTGCCTCTGCCTCAGTCTGTGCCGGGTCGGGATCTATATAGCGCCTTTCACAATATATATTGTGAGCTATGCCCGGACACCACCAGCCAGAGGCCACATCTTTATCAAAAAGCACATGCTTATTAAAGGTTACACAACACAGTCCCGCACAGCACACTGTGCTCCCAGCACCTCTCACCCCTACTACGGGCTTCTTTCTCACTGTCCGTGGGCCGCCTTCCCTCTCTCCACGGGAGCCACGTCCTGCTCCCACTCCCGAATCTAGACTCCCTGATTGTAGGGAGGCGGCCCCTTTTGTAATGACCCGGATTGGCTCCAGGTGCTCCATCTGACGACACTTCCTGGTGTGGCAGAAGTGACAGGAGAGCACCCGGAAGCACTCCGGGCATCCCTGGAAGGATCATCCTCATTGTTCCCAGGTGTGGCGGAAGTAGATGTTTCCCAGGCTCTCTGAGATTCGGGGCGCACCCTGGCGGTGGCCTCGGGCCCCAGTGGGCTTGAGCCTCCTTGCTCCTCACCTTTAGTCCTCTCTAGATCCAGGGCGGTTGCCCCCTCGTGGCCCAGAGGACGAATACGCCACCTCCCGGTCCTTCCAGGTGTCCCGGCTGGGTCTGTCCCCCAGCCGCTTGTGATAATATATATATAGGTCGGCACGGTGGCGCAGTGGGTAGCACTGCTGCCTCGCAGTCAGGAGACCTGGGTTCGCTTCCCAGGTCCTCCCTGCGTGGAGTTTGCATGTTCCACCCGTGTCTGCATGGGTTTCCTCCCACAGTCCAAAGACATGCAGGTTAGGTGCATTGGTGATTCTAAATTGTCCCTAGTGTGTGCTTGGTGTGTGTGTGTGCCCTGTGGTGGGCTGGCACACTGCCCGGGGTTTGTTTCCTGCCTTGCGCCCTGTGTTGGCTCCAGCAGACCCCAGTGACCCTGTAGTTAGGATATAGCAGGATGGATATATATATATATATATTGATTGTCAAACACGCATGCTTAGGGGACAACTGAAGTTGTTAAAAGTAATTCCACGCCTGACCAGGGGGCGGTGAAGTGCACTGATTCTCTCTCTCTCAATTCCTTGCAGACCATTCTCAGGAAGTCTTGACCAATGACGTCACTACCGGTTCCAGCCCTGATGACATCACTTCCTCTACTTGCATTTAAAGGCCGCCATTTTAAGGCAGCAAGTCAGTTCTGTTTTGGACTCAGTTATGTGAACATGTCTGTTCTTTTTGATCGATTTTGCAACCGGGAAATATTATACGGGTGGCCGCCCCAAACCTTTCAGATGTCTCTTTGTCGTTCTTGAGACAGTGGCGTAGTCGGCAGGATGGAAGAAAGCCAGAAGGAAACGGGACCAGACCTGACGTATGATCAGGTGGGAGAGTACCGAGGCCGAGTTTCCGGGTGGGGGGTTTGTCCCGGATTTCGGAAAAAACAGACTCAGCTCCCTTTGTCTAGTTCCAGGCCATGTAAAATACATAGGGAGAGTGTCGATGGGACACACAGACGTGGGCTGGTCTCTGTGGGGGAAGCGACAGGGACTTATTATGCTCTCTCGGAGGAGAGGTCTGCCCTCCCCGCTGGGGCCAATGTCCCAGAGGAAAATGGGGTTTCCCCACACCAGCAGGTGTCTGAGGGATTTGCAGGCATGGAAGCTGGATCCCGAGAGATCTACCCAAGAGCAGGCTGATGCTCTTTGGGAAACAGTGGCAGAGTGGTTAAGACCCTCCAAGTGCTCCACCTTTCAAATTGTGAAAAAAGTAGGCTGCTTTATTCTTATAAATAACCTTCCCGTCCATTTCACCCAGCCGGTCTGGGGTGAATTTTCTAATATGAACGAGCTCATCAGACTCGGGGAAACAACCAGGACTGCTTTACAATCTGGGGGAGCAGAACGGTCCTTTAGCGGACGCTATAGAGATTACGTCCCTACTCATCTGCCCTCTCGACATAAACCAGAGTTTGCACCGGAGTCCCCAGGTCCGCAACTCACCTGGGGACATGGTGGAATGCGAGTGGAGAGAGGAAGGATTATGTGCACTTTCAAACACCCTGTCAGTGGCTCATATTGGAGTGGTAGTTATTAACGGATTTAAGATAGAAGCCCTCTTCAGTTCTGGCAGCAACATTTTCATTGTTGATCGCCAGTATGTCCTGCCGTGACAGTGGACAACATCAAAGACCAGTATAACTTGTGTACACGGAGATGTCTGACACTATAAAACCACCTGATGTTTCATCAGCCAGTGAGGGTCGCTAAAAAAAAATCCCCGTAGTGGATCTTCGGACCCTCTCTCAGAAATAAGTTTTCAATTTAGAGAAATGCCGGCCTTGTTTAAAAGGAAGCAATGGAATGACGACTCCCTGAAATTTGCGAAGAATGCAGTAGTGCTCGTCAAACGGCCAACGCACCCATCAGCCCATGCCACAGGGCCCCCACTTTGTTATAGAAAATGATTTATTATATCGGGTCGGCGAGCATGAGGGGGAGGTATGGAAGTTGTTGCTTATCCCATGGACCTTCCGGCGGCAGGTCTGTGAGTTATCACACGCCCACCTCCTAAGAGGCCATCTGGGCACCGAGAAGACATTAGAGTGTATCAAGCTCCGATTTTATTGGCCGGGAATTAACGAGGAGGTTCGCTGCTTTTGTATCTCTTGCCCAGAGTGTCAATTGTCGCAAATTCCTAGCAGGGACTGTGCTCCTTTCGTTCCCCTTCCCTTAATTGACGTCCCATTTGAGAGAATAAGGGTCGATATAGTGGGACCCCTGGAGCCCTCAGCCCGAGGACATAAGTATATATAGGTCCTTGTAGATTATGCAACCTGATATCCAGAAGCTGTTCAGTTGCACTCAGCTACATCCAAACTATCGCATGGGCACTGGTAGGGGTCTTTGCATGAATCGGCATCCCGCAGGAAGTCCTTACGGATGAAGGGACGGCATTTACCTCGGAGACGTTCAGGGAAATGGCCAAGTTACTTAGAATAAAGCACTTGAAGGCCGCAGTGTATCATCCTCAAACCGACGGTCTAGTTGAGAAATTTAAGCAGACTCTCAAACAGATGCTTCACAAGGTGGTCAGCGGGGACAGAAGGAATTGGGATTGACTCCTCCTCCTCATTCTCTTTGCCTACAGGGAAGTCCCTCAAGCCTCGACAGGGTTCACGCCCTTTGAATTATTATATGGACAACAACCCCGTGGTATATTGGACATTTTAAAAGAAGGTTGGGAAGGAGAGGCTCTTCCCTCGACTAATATATTACTATATATAGCGCAGTTATGTGAAAGATTTGGGAAAATTTGACCTGTATTAAAAAGTCACATAGCAGACCCGCTATTATGACTGTGGCACGACTATCTGGGAATTCCAGCTGGGGGATCGTGTCATGGTGTTGGTTCCCACCACCCATTCTAAACTACTAGCCCATCGGCAAGGACCATATGAAGTTAAGGAGAGGAAAGGGCTCGTCAACTATTTGGTGAAACAGCCCAATCGTCGGCCGAGTGAGCGGACATATAACGTAAATTTGCTGAAACCGTGGAAGGAAAGGGATCCTGATCCCTCCTCCGGCCAGCCTCGCTCATTCTTTGCTCAGACAAGTATACTTAACTTTGGGTCAGACTTAAACACGAGGCAGAAACGAAAACTCAAAGCAGCTATCTCTAACCGTCCCTGGGGTGGTAGACGAAAAACCCAGAAGGACCTCTCTGATCGCCCACGACATTGTGACCAGACCCGGGGTTATAGTCCGAGAGTGCCCCTATCGTCTTCCCGAGACAAAGAAGGCCGAAGTGGAGCTTGAAATCAAGCGCATACTAGACTTAGGAGTAACACAAGAAAGTAATAGTGCCTGGTCCAGCCCAATAGTCTTGGTTAGTAAGCCCGATGGAATTTGGAGGTTTTGCAATGACTTCCATTGACTTAATCAGGTCTCCCAATTTGATGCTTATCCAATGCCTCGAGTGGACGACCTCCTTGAGAGGCTTGGACAGGCAGAATATCTGACCACACTTGACATGACAAAGGGGTAACTGGCAAGTTCCTTTAACAGACTCTGCAAAGGTCAAGATTGCGTTTAGCACCCTTAGTGGACACTGGCAGTATCATGTCCTTCCATTCAGGTTACACGGGGCTTCCATGGTCTGGTGGACAAAGTGCTCCACCTCCATAACGTGTATAGTGCTGGCTATCTGGATGACATCGTCATCTATTCCAGCACGTGGAGGGAACACCTACAGCGTGTACTAGCAGTATTACGGACGCTGGGTGAGGCCGGTCTTCAGATCAATCCAAAAAAATGCTTTTTTGGGTTGAAAGAAACCAAATATAGGGTGTCCCAAAATTCATGCAAGATTTGAATTTGGCACCATTTGTGCGGTAAAGTGTTGCCAATGAAAAAAAAAGACAGCGTGACAGCTCACAGTTCAGGGTTATTAAAAATGGAGCGCTACACGAAAGAACAACGCGTTTTAATTGTTGAGCAATATTTTAAGAATAATGAAGGTTTGGCAGCTTCAGTTTGCAATTTTTGTACAAAATATGGTTGGAATAGTGATTTAACTTCATCAACTGTGAAGAGATTAATTAAAAAATTCAGGGAGACTGGATCAATTAGTGATCTTAGACACTCTGGCCGTCCTTCAACAAGCCGTTCAACACAAAACATTGAAGCAGTTCGTGAGAGTGTTGCTGACAGTCCAGGAACATCAATTCGGCACCGTGGTCAAGAATTGAACATTTCCAGAAGCTCTCTACAGCGTATTCTCACGAAAGATTTGCATCTTCATGCTTACAAAGTTCAATTGAGTCAAGAACTGAAGCCTACTGACCACGCACAGCGAAGAGAGTTCGTTGAATGTATTTTGGAACAACAACAAGTGAATGCCGATTTTCCGAACAAAATCATCTTCAGCGATGAGGTTCATTTTCATCTTGATGGCTTCATTAATCGTAAAAATTGTTGCATTTGGGGTTCAGAAAATCCACGAGTGATTGTTTGAAGTCTAAGGTTTATGCCATCAAGCCCATGACCACCCACGCCTTGAAGGAAGAAATTGAGCGCTGTATCAACGAAATTCAGCCACATTTATGCAAAACGGTCATGGAAAATTTCGACAAAAGAGTGCGTATGTGCCAGCAAAGCCGTGGAGGCCATTTACCCGATATGCTATTCCATACATAACCCTATACTGTATACTTTATGAATCAATTCAAAATTTACAATTTTTAATTTAAAACCTGTGTTCTCTATCAAAATTACTTCTTGCGTGAATTTTGGGTCACCCTTTATTTAGGATCCCTGGTGGGCCGTGGTACTGTGAAGCAAAAGTAGATGCCATTTTGAAATGGCCCTGTCCGCGAACCAAGCGGCAAGTCCAAGCATTTCTTAGTTTAGCCGGATAGTACCGTCAGTTCGTACCTTGGTTTTTGGAGTGATTTAACAAAGAAGAGGGTCCCTAACATTGTGGTATGGACTGACATGACAGAAGCTGCATTCCGTGACTTAAAACAGGCCCTGACGTCAGCACCAGTTTTGAAAGCACCTAATTTTTCACTTCCTTTTATTCTCCAGACGGACACTTCGGACACAGGCCTAGGAGCAGTGCTGAGCCAAAGCGTCGATGGTGCTGAACACCCCGTCATGTTCCTGAGCCGGAAACTGTTGGATCGGGAGACCAGGTATGCAGCGGTGGAAAGAGAGGCTCTTGCGATCAAATGGGCAATTACACTGTTGAGGTACTACCTCTTGGGTCGTGAGTTTACACTTGTCACGGACCATGCACCCTTGCAGTGGATGGCCCTACACAAGGAATTGAACCCCCGAGTCACTAGGTGGTTTCTTGATCTGCAACCTTATAAGTTTTCGCTCATTCATCAGAAAGGCTCTTTCCACACCAACGATGATGCTCTCTCTCGCGTTGACCACTCTGTGTAGGACACCCGACCCAAGGGGTCTGGGCTGAGGGAGGGGGCCTTGTCACACACGCGCGCTTAGGGGACAACTAAAGGGCTTGAATAAAAGCAATTCCATGCTTGACCAGGGGGTGGCAAAAGGCACTGATTCTCTCTCTCAGTTCCTTGCAGACCTCTCGAGAAGTCCTGCCCAGTTCTGGGGCAACCAATGACGTCACTACCGGTTCCGGCCCTGATGACATCACTTCTACATGCATTTAAAGGCTGCTATTTTAAGGCAGCAAGTCAGTTCTGTTTTGGATTCAGTCATGTGAACATGTCTGTTCTTTTTGATGGATTTTGCAGCTAGGAAATATTATACAGGTGGCTCCTCCAAACCTTTCAGATGTTTCTTTGTCATTCTTGTGACAATATATATCTCTATTATTTAAAAAAAAACCTGGGATGAGACGAAACTTTTTAGCCTGGGATGAGACGAGACTTTCTGCCAAGAGATTTAACCACGCCGGGGTCGAAAATAAAAGACAAAGAGTAGATGACAAAGTAGAACGTCGTAAAGAATTCAGAAACGTTGGAGCAATACACATGCAGAGTAGGTTAGAGATGAAGAAAGTACTAAAATTAGAAAAGTCTCAAAAAAAGGATAGTAAAGATCACATTAGCACAAATAAATGGAAATTATTACTCGTTGAAATAATGGAACAGCGAAAAGAGATCGAATATATTGTTCGGCTTTAAACTTTAAGTCAGAGACTTGTAGATCGTCTAATTCGTGTTGCCATCAGGGAACAGTAGTGGTTCTTCCCAATGAAGAGGCGTATCTGGGAGAATTGAAAGATATATATATATATATATATATATATATATATATATATATATATATATATATATATATATACATACACATATATATACAGTGCATCTGGAAAGCATTCTCAGCGCATCACTTTTTCCACATTTTGTTATGTTACAGCCTTATTCCAAAGTGGATTAAATTCATTTGTTTCCTCAGAATTCTACACACAACACCCCATAATGACAACGTGAAAAAAGTTTACTTGAGGTTTTTGCAAATTTATTAAAAATAAAAAAATTGAGACATAAGTATTCACAGCCTTTGCCGTGAAGCTCAAAATTGAGCTCAGGTGCATCCTGTTTCCCCTGATCATCCTTGAGATGTTTCTGCAGCTTCATTGGAGTCCACCTGTGGTAAATTCAGTTGACTGGACATGATTTGGAAAGGCACACACCTGTCTATATAAGGTCCCACAGTTGACAGTTCATGTCAGAGCACAAACCAAGCATGAAGTCAAAGGAATTGTCTGTAGACCTCTGAGACAGGATTGTCTCGAGGCACAAATCTGGGGAAGGTTACAGAAAAATTTCTGCTGCTTTGAAGGTCCCAATGAGCACAGTGGCCTCCATGATCAGTAAGTGGAAGAAGTTTGAAACCACCAGGACTCTTCCTAGAGCTGGCCAGCCATATAAACTGAGCGATCGGGGGAGAAGGGCCTTAGTCAGGGAGGTGACCAAGAACCTGATGGTCACTCTTTCAGAGCTCCAGAGGTCTTCTGTGGAGAGAGGAGAACCTTCCAGAAGGACAACCATCTCTGCAGCAATCCACCAATCAGGCCTGTATGGTAGAGTGGCCAGACGGAAGCCACTCCTTAGTAAAAGGCACATGGCAGCCCACCTGGAGTTTGCCAAAAGGCACCTGAAGGACTCTCAGACCATGAGAAAGAAAATTCTCTGGTCTGATGAGACAAAGATTGAACTCTTTGGTGTGAATGCCAGGCGTCACGTTTGGAGGAAACCTGGCACCACTCATCACCAGGCCAATACCATCCCTACAGTGAAGTATGGTGGTGGCAGCATCATACTGTGGGGATGTTTTTCAGTGGCAGGAACTGGGAGACTAGTCAGGATAAAGGGAAAGATGACTGCAGCAATGTACAGAGACATCCTGGATGAAAACCTGCTCCAGAGCGCTCTTGACCTCAGACTGGGGCGACGGTTCATCTTTCAGCAGGACAACGACCTTAAGCACACAGCCAAGATATCAAAGGAGTGGCTTCAGGACAACTCTGTGAATGTCCTTGAGTGGCCCAGCCAGAGCCCAGACTTGAATCTGATTGAACATCTCTGGAGAGATCTTAAAATGGCTGTGCACCGACACTTCCCATCCAACATGATGGAGCTTGAGAGGTGCTGCAAAGAGGAATGGGCGAAACTGGCCAAGGATAGGTGTGCCAAGCTTGTGGCATCATATTCAACAAAACTTGAGGCTGGAATTGCTGCCAAAGGTGCATCGACAAAGTATTGAGCAAAGGCTGTGAATACTTATGGACATGGGATTTCTCAGTTTTTTTATTTGTAATAAATTTGCAAAAATCTCAAGGAAACTTTTTTCACGTTGTCATTATGGGGTGTTGTGTGCAGAATTCTGAGGAAGAAAATGAATTTAATCCATTTTGGAATAAGGCTGTAACATAACAAAATGTGGAAAAAGTGATGCGCTGTGAATACTTACCAGATGCACTGTAGATAGATAGATAGATAGATAGATAGATAGATAGATAGATAGATAGATAGATAGATAGATAGATAGATAGATAGATAGATAGATAGATAGATAGATAGATAGATAGATAGATAGATAGATAGATAGATAGATAGATAGATAGATACTTTATTAATCCCAAGGGGAAATTCACATACTCCAGCAGCAGTATACTGATACAAAAAAAAAACCAATATTAAATTAAAGAGTGATAAAAATGCAGGTAAAAACAGACAATAACTTTGTATAATGTTAACGTTTACTCCCCGGGGTGGAACTGAAGATTCGCATAGTTTGGGGGAGTAACGATCTCCTCAGTCTGTCAGTGGAGCAGGACGGTGATAGCAGTCTGTCGCTGAAGCTGCTCCTCTGTCTGGAGATGACACTGTTATGTGTTATAGCACATATCCTTAACCTCAGAGCCATCACTCTGCCCAGAATTTTAATTTTTTAGAATTGAGATTTAAATATATCTATATTGTTTAAAATTATAATACCTCATGGTGAGTGCGCTGGTTATCTGTACTTTTTTCTTACGTATATATTTGAGGGTCAGTTGTAGTTGTTAGTTTTAATATATCTATTATATAGTGCCTTTCATATCTATCTATCTATCTATCTATCTATCTATCTATCTATCTATCTATCTATCTATCTATCTATCTATCTATCTATCTATCTATCTATCTATCTATTGTAAAGAACAGCCGGGTTCCATGCCCGGCAGGGACGCCTCTGCTGCATCTGTTCCGGGGGAGCCACCATGGGCAGCTCAATACCTCCCCCGGGACGTACAAAATAGATTTTTTTTCCACTGTGTTTTAAAAATAATATTTTCAATTGTGATATGTGATGTTCCCCTTGGGGATTAATAAAGTATCTATCTATCTATCTATCTATCTATCTATCTATCTATCTATCTATCTATCTATCTATCTATCTATCTATCTATCTATCTATCTATCTATCTATCTATCTATCTATCTATCTATCTATTATATCGTGCCTTTCATATCTATCTATCTATCTATCTATCTATCTATCTATCTATCTATCTATCTATCTATCTATCTATCTATCTATCTATCTATCTATCTATCTATCTATCTATCATTGTTAATTGTTCCTTCTTTATTATTTTATAAATATGGATATAACACCAAAAAAAAAATCCCCCCAGCTAACACCTGGTAGTAAAGTTTAAAGACCAAGTTCAGGTTGAGTTGAACTGAATTCTGGTTCTGAATAAGCCCTTCATGTTGATGGCAGCACCCCCTGTTGGTCACACAAGGCGCCCCTACCACTTTAGGCACCGCAGTGCTGTTCCTGTCAAATAATGTGGCATTCTTTGTCTTTTAAAGTGAGATTTACGCTTGACTAGAAAAAAAAAAAAACAAATTAAATATAAGTGGATAATAGAAAATCAATGGAGGTAGTTCAAAAATTCCAGGCTGCTTTGTCCATAAATGGTAAACACAGGGAGTCAATTGAGTTCACCAGTATATGAACCTTTATACCTGTGACCTTTGCCATTGCTCTTTCGTGATTGTGTTTATAAAGGTTAGAGGTTGTGCAGCCCACTCTACTTGCGTCTAACAAGAACTCCAACCTGTGCCATATTCCCTAGGAAAACATTGATTACATCTTGCCTGAAGAAGGGGCCTGAGTTGCCTCGAAATCTTGCATATTGTAATCTTTTTAGTTAGCCAATAAAAGGAGTCATTTTGCTTTGCTTTCCCTAGGAAAACAGATAATCAGTGGGCCTGACACCGATTCAGAGTCATATGTGGCCCCTCCAGTACCTCCTCTTTGATGTGACACACCCAGTGGAGGCCAATTCTGACAGGTACAATTTATGCTTAAATTTAGCATTTCATAAATTTTAAAGGCTTTTATTGTCAATGACATAAAGTTTATGCACAGAGTCCATATTTGCAGTGTTGGCCCTTCTTTCTTTTTCAAGACCTCTGCAATTCGCCCTGGCAGGCTGGCAATCAACTTCTAGGCCAAATCCTGACTGATGGCAGCCCATTCTTGCATAATCAGAATTGGTGGGTTTTTGTTTGTCCACCCGCCTGTTGAGGATTAAACACAAGTTCTCAATGGGATTAAAGGTCTGGGGACTTTCCTGGCCATGGACCCCAAATTTCGATGTTTTGTTCCCCGAGCCACTTAGTTGTTACTTTTGCCTTATGGCCCTGTGCTCCATCATGGCGCAGGGGTAGTGCTGCTGCTTTGCAGTAAGGAGACTGTGGAAGATTGTGGGTTCGCTTCCCGGTTCCTCCTTGTGTGGATAGCGCTTTGAGTACTGAGAAAAGCGCTATATAAATGTAATGTATTATTATTATTATTATTATCATAGTTGGTCACCAAGCTGTTCTTGGATGGTTGGCAGAAGTTGCTCTCGGAGGATGTTTTGGTCCCATTCTTTATTCATGGCTGTGTTCTTAGACCAAACTGTGAGTGAGCCCTGCACTGCCTTGGCTGACATAAATGGTCTCAGGATGCTTTACTGTTGGCATGACACAGGACTGATGGCAGCGCTGTTCACCTTTTCTTTTTTCCGGATGCCCTAAACAATCAGAAATGGGATTCATCAGAGAGAATGACTTGACCCAGCAGTCCTCAGCAGATCCAATCCCAGAATATCAGTCTGTCCCTGATGTTTTTCTTGGCTTCTTTGCGGCCCTTCTTGACACCCACCAGGTCATCCTCTAAAAGTCTTCACCTCACTCACACCTGCCTGCTGCCATTCATGAGCAACTCTGCCCTGGCAGTGCCCACAGCTGAATGAACTTTAGAAGACGCTTCTGGCACTTGCTGGACTTTCTTGGGTGCCCTGAAGCCTTCTTCACAGCAGCAGATTTTTTGGGATGAAGTTCATTTTCATGGCAAAGAGGGACTTCACTGGGGACAGCTAGTGTCTTATAGATGTAACGATCCTGCTGCTGTGCTTTTCTGAATGTAGAATAGGAGAACAAAAATAATGAAATGAGATCAGCGTGATCAGGTGTCAGCACTCATTATGAAGCTGGTTGGAACTGTCATGCATGAGCACATGGGGAGCAGCTTAAGGACCCGACACACAACGCGACAAGTCATGCCAGGGGACAATGGCGGGGTACTAACCTCTCTTTCTCTGTTTCCATAGAAAAGAACATCTACATGGCAGGGTGATGAGAAAGAAGCCCTTTCTGCACTCACGCCACAAACAGAGTCGCTTCTTGTATGCCAATGCTCATTTAGACAAGCCAGATTCATTTTGGAACAAAGTGCTTTGGACTGATGAGACAAAAATTGAGTTACTTGGTCAAAACAAAAAGCGCTTTGCATGGTGGAAGAAGGACACCGCAGTCCAAGAAAAACACCTGCTACCTACTGTCAAATTTGGTGGAGGTTCCATCGTGCTGTGGGACTGTGTGGCTAGTTCATAGACTGGGGCCCTTGTTAAAGTCGAGGGTCGGATGAATTCAACTCAATATTAACAAATTCTTCAGGATAATGTTCAAGCATCAGTCACAAAGTGGAAGTTACGCAGGGGTTGGATATTCCAACAAGACAATGACCCAAAACACAGTTGGAAATCTACAAAGGCATTCATGTAGAGGGAGAAGTAGAATGTTCTGGAATGGCCGTCACAGTCCCCTGACTTGAATATCTTTTAAAATCTATGGGATGATTTGAAGCAGGCTGTCTATCACATTGAACTGAACTGGAGAGATTTGGTATGAAGAATGGTGAACAATACCTCCATCCAGAATCAGACACTCATCAGAGGCTATAGGAGGACAGCGTCGAGAGGCCAAAGGAGGCTCAACTAAGTATTGATGTCATATCTCTGTTGGGTGCCCACATTTTATGCACCTGTCTAATTTTGTTATGATGCATATTGCATATTTTCTGTTAATCCAATAAACTTAATGTCACTACTGAAATACTACTGTGTCCATAAGGCATGTCAGATATTAAAAGGAAGTTGCTACTTTGAAAGTTCAGCCAATGACAAACTAAAATCCAAAGAATTAAGAGGGGTTCCTAAACTTTTTTATATGACTGTATATGTTTTCAAAACTGTATTTGCTGTATTTTCATATTACTTCAGTCAGTCAGTCACTCTCCAACATGCTATATCCTAACTATAGGATCACTGGTGTCTACTGGAGCCAATCCCAGCCAACACAGGGCACAAGGCAGGAACAAACCCAGGGCAGGGCGCCAGCCCACCACAGATATTACTTCATATTATATTATTTTTTTAACAATTTCTTAGTGATTTCTTTGTCAGTACTTCAACTATCCTTTCCCTATTTTGTTTCCATGTTCTTTAGAAGCTTGTTTAGACCAAACGAATGACAATATGGGCTTCCTCCACATGAGTAGGTGTTCACTTTTTGAATAGGTGATAATAAGAATAAGGTATATGTTACAGTGGGGGACATCATGATTTTAGAGAGGCCTAGGTGGGGCATAGCCAAAAAAAGGTTGCTAGAAGACAAGGTGTTGTGGGATTACAAAGTCGGCGTTTATCTGTTTGGCTTTTCTTTAACGGCGTCTCTCAGGACCACAACTATGAGAGAACTATAAGAGACTGTAAATAGTTCAAAGTCAAAGACGTTCATTTCATGTTTGCTGTTACAACCCGGTGTTTCTTTTTTTCTTCTTTACTGTTCAAATAAACTGTTTTGTTAGCTTTACTTCGTCCATTTGTTTTTTTCTTTCTTTTCGAACCTGACACGGAGGTCGCTACAATATAAATTACTGCTCTATTTCCAACCGTGTGACACAAATGAGGACTGTGGAACCAGCATGTAGGTGAACTAACCTGTTACAATTCCGGTCAAAATTCTCATCACATATTGAATGTTCAATGGGGAAAAATATCCTGATCAAAAAAATGAAAGGACCCCTTTTTAATGAGAGTACAGCATCAAGTCAATGACACTTGTGGGCTATTGATCTGGTCAGTTAAGTAGCAGAGGGACTTGTTCATCAGTTTCAGATGCTTTGGTGCACTAGAGGGGGCAACAATGAGATGACCCCCAAAACAGGAATGAATGGTTTAACAGCTGGAGGGATGCCACTGATCTCATCTGTTTTGTCACTCGTTTTGCATTTTGCTACGGTCAGTGTCACTACTGGTAGCCATACCTGGACCCTACAGAGATTGCACAGGTAGTCCAACTTCTCTCTCTACTTCCAGGATGGCGGTCACATCAATATGTGTCATTGCCAGAAGGTTTGCTGTGTCTCCCAGCACAGTCTCAAGGACATGGATGAGATTCCAGGAGACAGACAGGCAGTGACTCTAGGAGAGCTGGACAGGGCCCCTCGTAGAAGGTCCTTAACCCATCAGCAGGACTCACCGGTATCTGCTCCTTTGGGCAAAGAGGAACAGAATGAGCACTGCCAGAGCCTACAAAATGACCTCCAGCAGGCAGGCAGGTCACTGGTGTGATTGTCTCTGACCAAACAATCAGAAACAGACTTCACGAGGGTGGCCTGAGGTCCTGACGTCCTCTAGTGGGCACCGTGGAGCTCGATTGGCATTTGCCATAGAATACCAAAATTGGCAGGTCCACCACTGGTGCTCTGTGCTTTTCACAGATGAGAGCAGGTTCACCCTGAGCACATGTGACAGACGTGAAAGGGTCTGGAGAAGACGTGGTGAACGTTATGCTGCCTGTGACATCGTTCAACATGACCGGTTTAGTGGTGGGTCAGTAATGGTATATCTGGGGAGGAATATCCTTGGAGGGACGCACAGACCTCTACAGGCTGGACAACAGTGGGCACCTTGACTGCCATTAGGTATCAGGATGAAATCCTTGGACCCATTGTCAGACCTTATGCTGGTGCAGTGACTCCTGGGTTCCTCCTGGTGCACGACGATGTGGCAAGAGTATGAAGGAATTGATCCCATTGACTGGTCCCCACGCTCACTCGCCTGATCTCAATCCAATAGAACACCTCTGGGTGGGACATTATGTTTGGGTCCATCCAACGCCTCAGCCTGTCCAGGAGCTCAGTGATGCTCTGGTCCAGATCTGGGAGGAGACCCCCAGGACACCATCCGTCATCTCATTATGATGTTGTAAGGCATGGGGGGGGGGGGGAGGGGGGGGGGGTTTGCCGGTTGGGCATACAAACTACTGAGTATGATTTGGAGTTACTGCAATGAAATTTAGACAAAATTTCATTTTTTCTCTTTGATTTTTGGGGTGTCTTTGATCAATTTCATTTCCATCAAACGATGTGCCATCCTTTCATTCCTAACACATCAACATGTCAGTGCATAGCAGAAGAGATAGGATTTGTTTTCCCATTGAGATGTGATGAGTTTTCAAAGTGTTCCTTTCATTTTTTTGAGCAGTTTATAAAGTGGCCTCGTGAAGTCCAACGTTTTCCTAAAAGCGAAACCGGAGTTTCACCGCATGCTCGTGTCAGTGGGGTTGCAGCTTATGCACAAGCAGGCAGACACAGACAGCGCCTATTTGATTTGAAGTTATTTTTTTCCAAATACAGATAAATGGCACAAAATTTTGTACGTAATAAATATTCGTAAAAATCCACTATTTGTGCTTATCCGAATACCGTATTTGGATTCGGCTCCACTCCTACATTACAGGGTAAGGCAAAAACGTTTAATCTGGACCTAAACCAGTTTTTTAAAATCTATATATATAATTCACTAAGCCTCCAGTGAGCAAGACACCCATGGATCACGTAGGACGGAGCCACGGCCACCAACTCTAAGACCATTGGATACGACAACAACTTTTCAGAGTCATGCCCACCAACTCGGACGCAGCAACTCACAAAACAGGGCGTCATTCGCGTTCATCTCTGCTACACTCCACATGCACCTCTGAGCCACGTTGACTTTTCATTATTCTTTTCGGTTATGACGCATGACTGCGTCCACCATCGCAAACTGTTTTACACGCCATGGTCTTAGAGTTGGTGGGTGGGTCTCCGTGAGTTGCTCTTGCGAGCGGGCACATGACCAGGCGGTGTGTATGCTTCGAGAACGAGGGTGGACGCGGCAGGACCATCTAAGAAGAAGCATGTTTGTCGCAGATGTGAATCGCTGTATGCGGCGTGTAAACTGTTTGTTTGTCGCGGATGTGAATCGCTGTATGCAGTGTGTAAAACAGTTTGCGAGGGGTATCCCATGGTCTTACAGTTGGTGGGCGGGTCTCTGTGAGTTGCTCTTGCGAGCGGGCACATGACCAGGCGGTGTGTATGCTTCGAGTGCGAGGGTGGATGCGACAGGACCATCTAAGAAAAATCATGTTTGTCGCGGATGTGAATCGCTGTATGCAGTGTGTAAAACAGTTTGTTTGTCGCGGATGTGAATCGCTGAATGAGCGTGCGACAGCGGTCCTCCAATTGTCAGTCACGGACAATTGTATGTTGCCCTCTCCAGAGTTCCATCTTTTCATTCACCTACAGTCGTATCCTCAAACCCACCCCATTTGGACAACTGTGTATTTCAGGAAGTGTTCACCCATCAATACATAATTATGCGGCGTATGCTACACCGTGGGTTGGTTAGTGTCACATAAAACTGAACTAGCTGACACTCAAGTTCTTCACTTGCAAATACGTTACATTAAATTCACTGTTCTTAGAAAAATGAGCTTGTTCAGTGAACGTGCTCTTGTGAACTCGTTCATGCACAACACTGCGGCAAAGCAAACAGAGAGGAGACGCAGAGACCACCTCGACTCCCTTCGTTAGATCATCTGGCTGATGCCCGCAGTGACAACAGGCAGGAGGCCACTTTGGAAAGTGTTGCCCGTTGACTGGCCACAACACACCCATCCCACCATTGTATCCCCCTACCCCTCCCCATATAAAACTACTGACCTTTCCGGCATAATGCAGCACGGTGAACGAGGGGCCTTGATCCTTTGGTGCAGGGTTGCCATTTCCATCCTTGGTGGGAATGTACACAATGTTCAGGTTGGACGATTCCAGCTGAGACTGAAGCTTTTTAGAAAGGTTTGGCTCGGCGGGCCGCAGCGCCTGGCTTTCTTCATCAAGTGCCGACAAAAGGCCGTGAGGTTTCTGAAATAGAAGACATAATGCAGGTTTGTTTTTGACATTCTCAGAAGTGCAGGCTTTGGTAAATCAGACGTTCTTTCATCATGGCGGGCACGCTGTATGGAAACACATTAAATGCACAGCACGCCAGGCGTCTCGCTTTACGTTTGTCACACAATGTGTCGAGTGCCATCGCTCCATCTGAACGGAAACAACAAGAACTCTGCGAGTCCATGGATCCATTCACAGTGCAGGCTGTTTGATTTGACCGTCACAGGACATGTGAATAGGTGATAACAGTGCAAGTGAAATTTTGCTTCAACTTCCCGAGTGTTAGGTTTAACCCCAGAAAAATGAGTCAGAAAACGATGGAAGATTATTTATGGCACAACGAAATGCAATCCAATGTGTTACCTATGTTGAAATGCAATAAATATGCAGGTGGGCAATTTAATACTTTGAGGGCTAATTCATTTTATTGTTTCCCGTTTTGGCCAAAATAAAATTCAAGTGTTCTGAAAAGCACCCAAAGCAATGGTTTCACACATAACATAAAATATTTATTTATGAGAAACTAGGGGGCTTTACCCACTGCTCGCTTCGCTCGCCAATGCCCTCCCCACCAACCTGGGCTACCCGCCAGCAACTTTGCATATCTGCCGCTCGCGTATGTGGATTTCACTTTCACTAAACTACAAATCTTTTAATTCTCGCGGATAAACCTCTTCATTGGGTTGAAACACTACTACACGAATTAGACGATCTACAAGTCTCTGACTTAAAGTTTAAAGTTTTAATATCTACATACTTCTGTCCTATCACCTGTGTCCATATATTCAATCTCTTTTTGCTTTTACCCTTTCGTCAATATCGCATTGAATTTTGATTCCGTGTTTGGAATTATATTGTGACAATGCACCATACAATGCATCCGGAAAGTATTCCCAGCGCATCACTTTTTCCACATTTTGTTATGTTACAGCCTTATTCCAAAATGGATTAAATTCATTTTTTTCCTTAGAATTCCACACACAACACCCCATAATGACAACGTGAAAAAAGTTTACTTGAGATTTTTGCAAATTTATTAAAAATAAAAAAACTGAGAAATCCCATGTCCATAAGTATTCACAGCCTTTGCTCAATACTTTGTCGATGCACCTTTGGCAGCAATTACAGCCTCAAGTCTTGTTTGAATATGATGCCACAAGCTTGGCATACCTATCCTTGGCCAGTTTCGCCCATTCCTGTTTGCAGCACCTCTCAAGCTCCATTAGGTTGGATGGGAAGCGTCGGTGCACAGCCATTTTAAGATCTCTCCAGAGATGTTCAATCGGATTCAAGTCTGGGCCACTCAAGGACATTCACAGAGTTGTCCCGAAGCCACTCCTTTGATATCTTGGCTGTGTGCTTAGGGTCGTTGTCCTGCTGAAAGATGAACCGTCGCCCCAGTCTGAGGTCAAGAGCGTTCTGGAGCAGGTTTTCATCCAGGATGTCTCTGTACATTGCTGTAGTCATCTTTCCCTTTATCCTGACTAGTTTCCCAGTTCCTGCCGCTGAAAAACATCCCCACAGCATGATGCTGCCACCACCATGCTTCACGGTAGGGATGGTGCCTGGTTTCCTCCAAACGAGACACCTGGCATTCACACCAAAGAGTTCAATCTTTGTCTCATCAGACTAGAGAATTTTCTTTCTCATGGTCTGAGAGTCCTTCAGGTACCTTTTAGCAAACTCCAGGCGGGCTGCCATGTGCCTTTTACTAAGGAGTGGCTTCCGTCTGGCCACTCTACCATACAGGCCTGATTGGTGGATTGCTGCAGAGATGGTTGTCCATCTGGAAGGTTCTCCTCTCTCCACAGAGGACCTCTGGAGCTCTGACAGTGTGACCATCAGGTTCTTGGTCACCTCCCTGACTAAGGCCCTTCTCCGCCGATCGCTCAGTTTAGATGGCTGGCCAGCTCTAGGAAGAGTCCTGGTGGTTTCGAACTTCTTCCACTTACGGATGATGGAGGCCACTGTGCTCATTGGGACCTTCAAAGCAGCAGAAATTTTTCTGTAACCTTCCCCAGATTTGTGCCTTGAGACAATCCTGTCTCGGAGGTCTACAGACAATTCCTTTGACTTCATGCTTGGTTTGTGCTCTGACATGAACTGTCAACTGTGGGACCTTATATAGACAGGTGTGTGCCTTTCCAAATCATGTCCAGTCAACTGAATTTACCACAGGTGGAATCCAATGAAGCCGCAGAAACATCTCAAGGATGATCAGAGGAAACAGGATGCACCTGAGCTCAATTTCAAGCTCCATGGCAAAGGCTGTGAATACTTATGTACATGTGCTTTCTCAATTTTTTTATTTTTAATAAATTTGCAAAAACCTCAAGTAAACTTTTTTCACGTTGTCATTATGGGGTGTTGTGTGTAGAATTCTGAGGAAAAAAATGAATTTAATCCATTTTGGAATAAGACTGTAACATAACAAAATGTGGATAATGTGATGCGCTGTGAATACTATCCGGATGCACTGCAAGTGAGTGAATCTCATTTCTTTTTCTCTACACGAACTGCGTCTGACAATAGCATTCACACAAATGAGAAATGATTGAGCTGTGGGCGTGGCTATAAATGTTTGCGATGAGGGCAGGACTTTTACAAATCTCTTTGCATAAAGTCTTGTCTCGCAGGACTTGAAATTTTCTCTCGCAGGATTTCACTTTCACCAAACAACAAATCTTTTAATTCTTGCAGATACGCCTCTTCATTGGGAAGAAACACTACTTTTTTTTTTTTCCCTGATGGTAACACGAATTAGATGATCTACAAGTCTGCGACTTAAAGTTTAAAGCCAAACAATATCTCTATACTTCTGTCATATCACCTATGTCCATATATTCAATCTCTTTTCGATGTTCCGACTATTTCACTGAATGATAATTATGTTTGTTAGCACTAAAGTGATCTTTACTATCCTTTTTTAGAGACTTTCAAATTTTAATACTTTCATAATCTCTAACCTGCTCTGCATGTATATCGCACCAATGTTTTTGAATCTAATTACAATGTTGTACTTTGTCATCTACTCTTTGTCTTTTATTTCCAGCCCCAGGTGTGGCTAAATCTCTTGGAACAAAGTCTTGTCTCACGGGACATGAAAGTATCTCTCTGAGAAAGTCACGTCTTGTCCCAAGATTTTTTTTATTATAATAGTGAGATTATATTTTGTTAATATAATTTTTTTTTGTAAGTAAATATGACTATTCGCTAAAAAAACAAATGTTTTTCCCATCCACCTATCAACCCATATTCTGATGCTTATCAGGGTCCACGTTGCAGGGGCAGCAGTCTAAAATTAGACACCCAGACATCCTTTTTCTCCTCCTACTCCTCCAGGCAAGACACCAAGGCTTTCCCAGGCCAGTGGAGAAATATAATCTCTACAGTCTGTTGTGGGTCCTCCCCAGGGGTCTCCTCGTGGTTGGACATACCTGAAACAGGTCACTTGAGCTCTTTTCACCGTCTCCTTGCTTCCTGTGTGTTTTGTCCTTGTCTGCCAAGCTCATGATGGTGTCGGGTTGAATTCTTGATTGAATTTTCCTGTTTCACACCCCTGTTCTGCTATTAAGGTAACGACTGTTGGATTTGTTTGCTATTTTTGAATTAACTATCTGTTCTTCGACTTTATCTTTAAATAAATCTTGACATATTCAATGAACTTGTTTGGCTTTTTCATTTGGTCAGGGAGTTTTTACGTTTTATTTTTTATCTGTGTCTTAATTGTTTACGTGAAACTTTTAAACCCTCAGCCCCATTTTGGGCCCATGCAGGCCGGAAAGCCTGTCTTTTGAGTTTGCGGGTCAGGCTGCCCAGGAGTAAGGCCCGGGCCTGTTGGAGTTCTGGTCTGCCTTTGGTTCATTTTGTGACCAAGTGCTCAAATCACAACAATCTGCAAAACAGACTTTTTAAATAACAAATCAATGTTTCTTTAATTCAGCACCTTCTATCATGTATCACTTTACAAAGTAAATCACATTAAAAACAAATTACAAAACAATGCATGACTCATCTCTGCTTGAACACGGGCTGCATGTGGACACTCATCAAAGAAAGGCACCAACGTGCAGTCTCCGCCAGGAGGGAACTCCCAAGCACAAGCCCTACAGCGCCAAACGGCAGCTCCAGTCCATGTCTAAGAAAACGCCTGCCAGTCAGAGTCTGAAATGTGGAGGAGGTGCACTGCAGCAAGCACTTGGGGGTCCACATCAGAGGCAGGCTCAACTGGTCTGGAAACACAGAACAGGCTAGGAGAGAGTGCGGTAGGGGCATCCTTCACCTGTCCTTGGCTCTGTCATGGTCACTGTGGTGTGCCAGTAAAATAACAAGAGAGGGCACAGAATCAATAAGCTAATTAAAAAAAGGGGGGGGGGGGCTCAGTGATGGGACATACTCTGGACCCCCTGATGGTAAAAGTGGAGGAGAAAATGAAGACATAAATGAGTACCAGTATGACCAATTCTGACACTGAGGAACTTCAGGCAACAGAAGTGTGTCAAGAAATACAACTGAGGCTCCTCCATGTCTGTGGTAATACACCGTTATAGTGCCTGACTGGGAGTGCACTCGTGTCACAGCCGAGTCACAAGGTGGCTTCTTTTTATACAATTATTGTGTGTGTTGGGAGAGGGGAAGGTATTGTTGTTTTTATAATAATCACATCTGTCTGTTTGCTATATAGTGCCTATCACTCCTTTCTATTTACTATATAGTGCCTTTCATATCTATCTATCTATCTATCTATCTATCTATCTATCTATCTATCTATCTATCTATCTATCTATCTATCTATCTATCTATCTATCTATCTATCTATCTATCTATCTATCTATCTATTATATAGTGCCTTTCACATCTATCTATCTATCTATCTATCTATCTATCTATCTATCTATCTATCTATCTATCTATCTATCTATCTATTATATAGTGCTTTTCACATCTATCTATCTATCTATCTATCTATCTATCTATCTATCTATCTATCTATCTATCTATCTATCTATCTATCTATCTATCTATCTATCTATCTATCTATCTATCTATCTATTATATAGTGCCTTTCACATCTATCTATCTATCTATCTATCTATCTATCTATCTATCTATCTATCTATCTATCTATCTATCTATCTATCTATCTATCTATCTATTATATAGTGCCTTTCACATCTATCTATCTATCTATCTATCTATCTATCTATCTATCTATCTATCTATCTATCTATCTATCTATCTATCTATCTATCTATCTATCTATTATATAGTGCCTTTCACATCTATCTATCTATCTATCTATCTATCTATCTATCTATCTATCTATCTATCTATCTATCTATCTATCTATCTATTATATAGTGCCTTTCACATCTATCTATCTATCTATCTATCTATCTATCTATCTATCTATCTATCTATCTATCTATCTATCTATCTATCTATCTATCTATCTATCTATTATATAGTGCTTTTCACATCTATCTATCTATCTATCTATCTATCTATCTATCTATCTATCTATCTATCTATCTATCTATCTATCTATCTATCTATCTATCTATCTATCTATCTATTATATAGTGCCTTTCACATCTATCTATCTATCTATCTATCTATCTATCTATCTATCTATCTATCTATCTATCTATCTATCTATCTATCTATCTATCTATCTATCTATCTATCTATCTATCTATCTATCTATTATATAGTGCTTTTCACATCTATCTATCTATCTATCTATCTATCTATCTATCTATCTATCTATCTATCTATCTATCTATCTATCTATCTATCTATCTATCTATTATATAGTGCCTTTCACATCTATCTATCTATCTATCTATCTATCTATCTATCTATCTATCTATCTATCTATCTATCTATCTATCTATCTATCTATCTATCTATCTATCTATCTATCTATCTATCTATCTATTATATAGTGCTTTTCACATCTATCTATCTATCTATCTATCTATCTATCTATCTATCTATCTATCTATCTATCTATCTATCTATCTATCTATCTATCTATCTATCTATCTATCTATCTATCTATCTATCTAAATGTTTTTCTCTTAACAGATATACAGCATTATCAAAGGAGTCCATGACACCAGTAAGCCTGATCTATTTCTAGTTGTGTCCCCCTCATTAACCAGTGACGTCTCCTGACTTACCCACATAAGCATTTTCTGCCACTAGTTCTGTTTTGCCAGATCTCTTCGATAATTACGAGCGACGGCAGATCAAAGCTGTTATTGTAACGCGGCTCCTAAAACTCTTGGCTTCCCTCCAGCGCCTGGAGAGTCCTGGCATCAAAATGAATTGTGCAATGAAAGACATGCTGGGACATTTCCTCATAGTTGTTGTAAATTGTATTCTTTAGAGTGTTGTTAGTGGAGGAACTCAAGCAAACAAGCCATTACGGTGTGGCATTCCTGTAAACTTTTGTTTTTTTTAATTTTATATAATATACAACCCTGCAACTATTTCTATGGGGTGCTGCCAGGAATAAGAAGTAAAAAAAAGTGTACGGGTGAAAGAGAAAATAACAAGACACTGTAAGACAACAGAGCTGGATGTAAAGGAACTGTGTGCACAAAGTCACATACGGATAATAAATAAATAACACTGTCAATGATTGGCTGTTAGGCGGATTTATGCGTTCAGTTAGGGTTAGTAGCAGGAGAGGCAGAGGATGCTGAAATAAATCAAATGAGGACAACGTTGGCAAGAGCAGGCCATTCAGCCCATCAAGCTCATCCATCCTATTTAACGTCAAGTTGAGATCTGAATGTCTCCAAAGTGCTGCTCTCCACCACACTACTCGGTTACTTATTCCATTATGTCTGTGGTTCTACACGTGAAGAAAAACTTCCTAACATGCAGTATGTGCCAAGCACGCCCTTCACACGTTTCCAGCTGTGTCCTCATGTTCTGGTTGAAGATCTCATTTTAAAGTATAATCTCAAATTCACTATATGTTAGAACACAAGACATGTCCAAGGAATATTTTGAGGGTGAAGAAATGGGACCAGAAGATGGTAGAAAAGATAAGAGATGTCGTCGAAACAAAGCAAGAGATCAAAAACTGGGCAAGATAACAATCAGAAATCGAAACCAGCAACTCAAACCTGGCACCAGGGCTTGCTTGAAAGTGAAATGAACAAATCGCTAAATAGAATCAAATCCACCGAATGATAAAAGCTACCGTTATGGAAGATTACCCAACAACATAATGAAATGCAATCCAGCATGTTAACTAGAATGTTGTACAATTCCTTTTTGGTGCCGTTTTACTGTATCATAGTTAAAAACATGCCAGCCAAATGATTGATTGCTTTTTACTATGGCAGGCAGTTCCCATGTCAGTTAAAAATGTGATACAAAAACTGTATTGCGTTTTAATCCGTGCCAGTAGATCGGGTGCCGTAATTAAAAGCAAAGCCGTCGTATTGCATTTCACTTAGCGTCCTCTTTGAGTGAACTGCATTTTGATTCATTGTATCAATACAGAATGTAATCAAACGACCAATCAGCATCAAGAGGTGGGGCAAGGGGCGTAGACAGACAGGACACAAGGCCTCCCACTTCTAAATCTTTCCGTGTTCTGGTAGCAATCAGACATTTCGTCAGTCTGGAGGGATTAACAAGAACGGTGCAAAGTCTGTTTTGTAAGTTGACTCTTAAATTAAGTTTTCTAAATTATGTGTAATGCTGGCCTTGTTCCATTCCTCTTTTGACTGTCATACCCGTCTGCAGGTTACAGACCTTATTTAGGGGAATATCGATGCATGGACGTCTCGGTTGATGATCTACATCACTTTGGGACATTCGCTCTTGAATGTGTTACAGTAGTAGGTGGAAATTCTTCTCGTCAGCATCTTTTTGCGTTAAAACTGATTACTGTATATGCTCACGTATTAATCCAGTCTTGAAACCCGAAAAATCGATCATAAAATCAAACCCCGACTTATATGCCCATTCAAAAATGTGACACTTAATATTTTGCCTCCTCCAATCTCACGCCAGTCTCTCAGATGCATCGAATTTTGTTGCAGCAGCGCAGTTACCAATTTCTTTCGCTACTTCAATGACTTTTAATGTAAAACCAGCTTCATATTTTCTTCTGATTGAACGCTCCATCGTAGATAAGGGATGCTCTTACGATACGGTTGTATGAGGGTGTGAGATACAAAAAAAACACAAATCAGTGTAAAGGTCGCTTCAGAATAGTTTGTGTACAGTAATCCCTCACTATATCGCGCTTCAACTTTCGCGGCTTCACTCTTTCGCAGATTTTATATGTAAGCATATCTAAATATATAACATGGATTTTTCGCTGCTTCGCGGGTTTCTGCGGACAATGGGTCTTTTTACTTTTGGTACTTGCTTCCTCAGTTGGTTTGCCCAGTTGATTTCATACAAGAGATGCTATTGGCGGATGACTGAGAAGCTACCCAATCAGAGCACGCAGTTAAGTTCCTGTGTGCTGCTGATTGGCTCAGCGACAGAGTGCTGCATTAACTAGGAAGTCTCATCTCACTCATTCAGCATTAACGTGCTCCTGCTACTGCTTCAGGGGCCATGTCCAAGCGCCAACAGAAGATGCAAATGATTGCAGAAAAGGTAAAAGTTTTGGATATGTTGAAGGAAGGGAACAGCTACACCGCTGCAGGACACCATCACAGCATCAATGAGTCCACGATTCTTTTTATTTAAAAAGGAGGAAAAGCATATAAGATCTACGGCCGCAGTGTCCTTTAACCAGGGCGCAAAACGAGTTGCAAGTGGACGTGATAAGGCAGTAGTCTGGATGGAATCTGCTTTAGGGATTTGGATTGAAGAACAACGGCGGTGCTACACAGTCGCCTGAAGAGGCTCCTTTAGAAGAGCTGTAACGCTATCCTTTGTTGTACAGTAAAATTAAACTCATCGTTATCGGACAAGTCGTCGTGTCATTGTTGGTGAGTAACCATAATTAATTACGTACAGTACTCATTACATGTACATAGTTTAGTGTCACTGTACACACATTTTACTGTATACAATTTTTCTTGCATTGTACATATTTATTGCTGGTGGCCTGTCTGTCGTAATGGCTATAACATATGTGATATCAGAGACGCTTGATATCTTTAAAATAATATTTAGGTTTTACTGTATATAAACTGTGTTTACATACATAATTTCAACGAATCTTACCTAATATCTAAGAGAATACAAAGGGTTTATGCTGTATAGTTGTGCGGGAAATGTTTATAATAGTGTGGGAGAGTTTATAAGGGCCTAAAATATATAAAAAGAACCATATGCACATATGGTTTCTACTTCGCGGATTTTTACCTTTCGCGGGGGGTTCTGGAACGCAACCCTCGCGATGGAGGAGGGATTACTGTATTACCGTGTGGTCACGTAGACACAAAAGAGGCAGAGAGAGAGGTTAGGAGCACACGCTGATACAGGGAATTGCTAAACCCATTTTGAAAAAAAAAGGCTGTGTGCCCCGTGGTGACTCTCTCAGGTGGGCATTAGCATATCGTAATCTCTTGGACCAATAGCGTGAGTTTTCTGCATTCGACTTATATGACCGACATCATAAATTATACAGTAAAATCAAGTCCCGACTTATCCATGAGTATATACGGTAAGTCAGTTTCTGTGTACCAATTCCTTAGTACGTTTTCATTAATTTTTCACTTAAGCTGGCACTTAAGTCTTCAATCTGCATCAAGAATGATTTAAGATATAAAGAGGTAAGGGAAGTGACGGCGAAGGTGGTAGTAATGAGAATGGTGCCCCTATGCATGCGCCACACAGCTGCCCTGCTGGCCGCTGCTGAGAGTTGATTCTACATAACATAAAATAAAAATAAAAAGAGGAATAAACTTGGAGGTCAATCATCACCCCGAATGTGGATAGTAGAGGTCACGTAGTATATGTATACCAAATTTCAGGTCAATCGGTCAAACGGTTTGCTACAGGTGATTTAAAATCCTGGACAGGCAAACAGACTGCCACGGTAGCGTATAATATAAGAAGATATCCTGCCCTAAAATGACACATAAAAGACAAAAACTTGATGTTCGCTCTTTTCAAGACTCTTGGACTAACAAATATGGATTTGTACAACAGGGTTGTGCTGTGTGTGAGTTATGATGAGAAAGTGTTGCGTGTCGTACGTCAGGTGTACAAAGGCATTATCAAACTAAACATCAGTCCACGTCTAAAAACTCTGATGAGACGAGTGAAGCTATAAAAAGGGCTGTTTATGGCTTTAAGAAACAAACTGCTTATTTTAGTCAAATAATTGGAACAAAAAATAAAGCCACCGAATGCAGTTATAAAAAAAATTGACAACACATTCTTTTCACATATGATTCTATGTATTTTAAAATATTGATTGAGCAATATAAGATCTGCAGTGGGCTGGCGCCCTGCCCGGGGTTTGTTTCCTACCTTGAGCCCTGTGTTGGCTGGGATTGGCTCCAGCAGACCCCCGTGACCCTGTGTTAGGATATAGCAGGTTGGATAATGGATAGATAGATAGATAGATAGATAGATAGATAGATAGATAGATAGATAGATAGATAGATAGATAGATAGATAGATAGATAGATAGATAGATAGATAGATAGATAGATAGATAGATAGATAGATAGATAGATAGATAGATATGAAAGGCACTATAATAGATAGATAGATAGACTGTGGTGGGCTGGCTCCCTGCCCAGGGTTTGTTTCCTGCCTTGCACCCTGTGTTGGCTGGGATTGGCTCCAGCAGACCCCCGTGACCCTGTAGTTGGGATATAGCGGGCTGGATAATGGATGGATAAAATAAGATCCGGTTATAATGGGCTTAGCCCATTTATAGGAGGCCTCACAACATTTGTGCTATGTTTGAGACTCTGTGTCATGACGGCATTCTGATTTATTTACATTTTACACATTTTAATTGGCTTAGCCCATTATAACCAGACCAATTTTGATACTATATATAACAAAATTGGTAGAATTATGTCGGCATGTGGAATAACATTGTAGCATAGATTCAGCATGACACCTGGTCTAGTGGATTAATCCATAATCTAAAATCAGACAGACTCTGGCTTGACAGACCAACCCTAGGTTTGTGATCTTGAAATCCATCTTACAGAGGCATTCCAGTTGGGCATTCCAACTAGGAACAGTCCAAATGAAAGCATGAACCCTACTGGGGCGAGGCCTGTTCCAGGCAGACAAAGACGACCTGACCAAACCGGTAAAGCTATCTTCAGAGCATTTTAGGAGGCCTCACAACATTCATGCTATGTTTTGCAATACTCACACTTGTTTTACAATGTGGCAGTAATCCTGCCGACTACGCCAATTTCCAGATTGATTCCAGGACTGCAGGGGATAGGTTAAGAGGAAACATTAAATTAAAAGAGCTGAGCCTTTTCAGTTTAAGTAGAAGGAGATTAGGACAAGACATGATTGAAGTGTTTACAATTATGAAGGGAATTAGTCTAGTGGATTAATCCACAATCTAAAGTCAAACAGACTCTGGCCTAACAGACCAACCCCAGGTTTGTGAGTTTGAAATCCAGCTCGTGGGGGGAATTCCAGCTGAACATTCCAACTAGGAGTTTGGAAATTCTGACTTCCTGGTCCAAATGTAAGCATGAACTCCACTGGGGCGAGGCCCATACCAGGCAGACAAAGACGATCTGAACTGGCCGGTAAAGCTATCTTTGGAGCATTTTAGGAGGCCTCACAACATTCATGCTATGTTTTGCAATACTCACACTTGTTTTACAATGTAGCTGTAATCCTGCCAACTACGCCAATTTCCAGGTTGATTCCTGGATATCAGGGGTTAGGTTAAGAGGAAAGATTAAAAAAGCTGAGTCTTTATCGTTTAAGTAACAGGAGATTAACACAAGACATGATTGAAGTGTTTAAAATTATGAAGGGAATTAGTCCATAATCCAAAGTCGGACAGGTTCAGACTTGACAGACCAGCTCCAGGTGGCTGAATTGGAAATCAAACTTGATGGGGCATTCCAGTGGAAAATTCCATCAAGGAACTCAGAAATTTTGACTTTCCAGTTCAAATGAAACCCAGCATGAACCCCATCGGGGCGAGGCCTGTTTCAGGCAGACAAAGACGACCTGGCCTGGGCAGTAAAGCTAACGTTGGAGCTTTATAGGAGGCCTCACAACATTCATGCTATGTTTGGGACTCTCTGTCATGACGGCATTCTAATTTATTTACATTTTACACAGCATCTGAAGTTTTTTTTGGAAATGGGGTATAAGTAATGACCCCCAATACAATTCCTAAGAGTTTTTCAAGTGGAAAACAAGGTCCATCATCTTGAATTATGAAAAAAATAAACAAATTTCAGATTTTTAACCTTGGACCAGAAAACTCTCAGGTACCAATTTTGGTTGAAATTACAACCCTAGTCTCCCTGACACTTTGAACAGTTTCTTTGCACGCTTTGATGCATCTAGCAGCAGGGAGACTGTACATCTCCCTTGGCTGGAGGAGCAGCATCAGCCTCTAGACCTGCAACTACACCAAGTGAAGTCCACCCTGAGGAGGATCAACACCAACAGAGCTGCAGGACCGGATAAGGTGTCTAGTAAGACACTGAAAATATGTGTTGATTAATTGGCAGGAATCTTTTTGGATATTTTCAACCTTTCTCCAAAACTTGCAATGGTCCCTGTCTGCCTCAAATCTTCCACTATTGTGCCAGTGACTAAAAAATCAACGGTCACCTGCCTTAATGATTACCGCCCTGTGACTCTGACCCCAGTAATAATGAAGTACTTTGAGAGAATCCTCCTAAAGCACATCAAGGATGCCATCCCTGCTGGACTTGACAACCATCAGTTCGCCTACAGGAGGAACAGATCTACAGAAGATGCCATCTCAATAGTACTTCACACAGCCCTGACTCATCTGCAGTGCCCTAACACTTATGTTAGGATGCTATCCGTCGATTTTAGTTCAGCGTTGGAACACCGCAATCTTGAACAAGCTGGTACAAAAGCTTCATTATCTGGGTCTGTCCACATCGTTGTGTCTCTGGATCAGGGACTTTCTCACCAACCAGCCTCAGGTGGTTAGAATTGGAGATCGTACATCAAACACACTGGTTTTGAACACAGGTACGCCACAGGGTTGTGTGCTCAGCCCAGCACTCATCACGTTATTTACGCACAATTGCTCTACCATCCATGCCACAAACATGGTTGTGAAGTTTGCAGATGATACGACCGTGGTGGGTTTCATATCAGACAATGATGAGACTCACTACAGAGAGGAGATACAACACCTAGCACCATGGTGCTCAGCCAACAACCTCATCTTGAACACCAGCAAGACCAAAGAGATCATTGTGGACCATAGGAGGTCCAGAAGAACAGAACATGCTCCTATATTCATACATGAGGTGGCTGTAATATGTGTGGACAATATCAAGTTCTTGGGTATCCACATAACATCGGATCTGACCCGGTCCTTGAACACATCTCACCTGGTAAAGAAGGCCCAACAAAGACTCTTCTTCCTCAGGAAGATGAGACGTGCTGAATTCTCCTCTTGGCTGCTCACAAACTTCTACAGATCCGCTATAGAAAGCATTCTGTGTCACAGTATGACAGTGTGGTATGGCAGCTGCACAGCACAGGACAGGAAGGACTTGGCATGGGTGGTGAGAACAGCACAGGGGATCGTGGGAAGTCCTCTCCTAGATCTGGACTCTGTATATGCTGGAAGGGTGCAGAAAAGGGCCAAATGTATAGCTGCGGATCTCACCCATCCGGGAAATGGACTGTTTGTACCACTGCCTTCGGGAAAGCGGAACAGAAACATAAAAACACGTACCAGCAGACTGAAAAAGAGCTTTTTCCCCAGAGCTGTGAAGTCCATCTGCCCCTGCTGATACACACACATCTACATCTACCCCTAACCTGCCCCCCCTGTAGACATGCACACACACTTTCCCTCGGAATCAAACACACACACACTCGTATTCCTCCCCTGCAGACCCACGCACACTGATCACTGGTCTCTGCAGGCGTACTACCTCAGGAAAAGTCTGGACTTGATATTTTATTGCTGCTGTCTTTTATATTTATTATGTTTATTATATTATTTATAGTGTATTGCCTTGAAGCCAAGTCCTACCAACAAAAAATTTTGTTATGTGTATGCGTAATGAAAATAAAGAATTCTATCTATAATAAAGAAACAGTACCTACATTATCAGGAGGAGGTGGTGGGCTGACCAGGTTTCATGGTAGCTTATCTTATCTGTAGGGTCCTAGAGGGTTACTACGCAACATTTAATAATAATAATAATTCATTACATTTATATAGCGCTTTTCTCAGTACTCAAAGCGCTATCTGGTGCAAATCGGTCAACAAGTTTAGGATTTAATATCGAACATACAGACAGACAGATATTCTATTTTATAAAAATACTGTAAATATGTTTGCTTTCCACTTTTCTTTTTTAGTAACATTTATGTGAGAAATATGCTAGAATGTAATGAAAACCCTTGGCGTTTTTTAAATTATAAGGGCATTGTTACAGTGCCCTCTATAAGAGTTGGGACAAAGACCCATTTTTTCCTCGATTTTCCCAATCTGCTCCACAAATCAAACAATTCAGGCCTCGTGATTAAAGGGCACATTGTTGACTTTCATTTAAGGAGATCTGCATGAATTTCAATCACATCATGTAGAAAGGACAACACTTTTTCTACACGGTCTCCCCATTTTAGGGCACCATAATGTTTTTGACAATTGGCGTCACAGGTGTGTATGATTCCTTAGGTGGGTTTCATGGCTTCATAAGATACCTCGGCTTGCTTAGACATTTTGGAGTCTGCAGTTGCCATTGTTCAAAATGAGGATAAGAGCTGTGTCAATGAAAGTCAAAGACACCATTATGAGGCTGGAACACAAGAATCAAACCATCAGAGACATCAATAAAACCTTAGGAAGACCAAAATCAACTGGAATATCATGAAGAAGAAGGAACACACTGGTGAGCTCAGTAATCATAAAGGGACTGGTAGGCCAAGAAAGACCTCCACTGCTGATGACAGAAGAATCCTCACTATGGTAAAGAAAAAGACCCCAAACATCTGCCCTGACAGATCAGAAACAGTCTTCAGGGGTCCGATCTGGACGTGTCAGAGATGACCATCAGCATGCACAGAAATACAGAGGACACACTGTAGAGGCTTTTATACGTGCCTCCCGTGTCAAGTCTGTGTTGGGTCGGGCACAGTATAGCGCCTTTCTTACACCTGATACTCGATATATATATTTAATTATCATTATCATTCATGGTGGCTCCATAATCCGTACTAACCCCTACTTTCTCTGCTGTTCTTTTTCCGGTTTTCTGTAAGATGAAAACAGGATGGCCAGATTACAGTTTGAGAAAAAGGACTTCAAAGAGCCTGCAGAATTCTGGGTAAAGGTCTTGTGTTTGGCTTTCTCATAGCTTCATTTTAGTTTAATCCTGTGTGACGGACGGCCGGGTCCCAGGCCCAGCCGGGACGCCCCTTCGATGTGTATTCAGGGGGAGCAGCCCTGGATGGTGCAGTACCTCCCCCAGGATGCTGGATGGCCGCCCCCCTGGGTTGGAGCAGTGCCTCAGTCTCTCGCAGGGCTTCATGGGAAATGGAGTTCTCCACAGCCCTGTTGGGGTCTGGGGTGGCCGCCAGGGGGTGTGGCATGGGTCCCTGAGCCCAGCTGAACTAATCTTCAGCCCCACCCGGGAGTGCAATTAGAAATGGGTGATCAAGCACCTGGAGCACTTCCGGGTGGGCCATAAAAGGAACCAGCAACCACCACTCAGTGGCCAGAGTCAGGTGGAAGGAGAACAAAGTTGTGGAGGAGTGGTGTGGAAAGAGAAAAGAGAAAATAGTGTTTTGGTGGTGCTAAGTGCTGTACTTGGGACTGTGTATTGCCTGTGGGGTTCACGGGGAAGAAAATAAAAGTTTCTTGGCTTTTATACGTGCCTCCCGTGTCGAGTCTGTGTCGGGTCAGGCACAATATAGCGCCTTTCTTACACCTGATACTCGGTATATGCATTTAATTATCATTATCATTCATGGTGGCTCCGTAATCCATACTAACCCCTACTTTCTCTGCTGTTCTTTTTCCGGTTTTCTGTGATCTATGATCTGCGCCACCATCACTTGATCAAAGCACTGTGATGCACCTACATTGATGGATTAAAGACCAGAGGTCCACATGACCATCATCATCAAGTTCTTCCATGTGAACACTGAATACCATGAGGACTGATTGAGGTCATTTATGTTGGGTAGAATGCCTAGAGGGGGGCTGGGTGGTCTCGAGACCCCTGCAGATTTTATTTTATTCTCCAGCTGTCTGGAGTTTTTTTTTTTGTTTGTTTTTTCTGTCCTCCCTGGTCATCGGACCTTACTTTTATTCTATGCTAATTGGTGTTCCCTAATTCTATTTTCTTATTTATTTTGTCTTTTTTCTCTTTCTTCATCGTGTAAAGTACTTTGAGCTCCATCATCAGTATGAAAATGTGCTACGGAAATAAATGTTGTTGTTGTGGGCAGACGAGACAAAGATGAACCTGCTGTATCAGAGTGATGTCGAGAGCAAAGTGTGGAGATGACAAGGACCTGCTCAAGATCCAAAGCAGACCACCTCACCTGTTACACATGGTGCTGGGGGATGTTACAGTATGTCTTGGGCATGTATGTCTGGCACAGGTCCTGTCACACTTCTCTTCACTGATGACAGAACTGCTGACGGCAGTGACACAATGTACTCTGAGGGGTATAGAAACATCTGATCTGCTCAAGTTCTGATAAAGGCCTCCAGCACATTGGCCAGGCTTCATCCTTCAATTTTTTTAAAGGTAGGAAATGGAAAATTCTTTAACGGTATAGCCCGTCACCCAGTTTAAATCCAATTGAGCAGGCCTTCCATATGCTGAAGAGAAAACCTAAGGGGACAAGCCCCCCGAAACAAGAAGGAGCTGAAGATGGCCACAAGAGAGTGAGGAAGAAAAAACATTATTAACTGTAATGATTATAAGTACTGCGGTGGGTTGGCAGCCTGCTCGGGATTGGTTCCTGCCTTGTGCCCTGTGTTGGCTGGGATTGGCTGCAACGGACCCCCGTGACCCTGTGTTCGGATTCAGCGGGTTGGAAAATAGATGGATGGATGATTATACGTATTTAACTCACAAATACCAAGGACTGTATTTTGTATTAATCATGCTGCAGAGAGCTATATGATTTCTTTTTCATATACAGTACTGTGTAAAAGTTTTAGGCAGGTGTGAAAAAATGCTGTAAACAAAGAATGCTTTCAAAAATGGAAGTGTTAATCATTTGTTTTCATCAATCAACAAAATGCAGAGAATCAACAAAAGAGAAATCTAAATCAAATCAATATTTGGTGTGACCACCCTTGGCCTTCAAAACAGCATCAATTCTTCCAGGTACACTTGCACACAGTTTTTGAAGGAACTCAGCCGGTAGGTTGTTCCAAACATCTTGGAGAACTAACCACAGATCTTCTGTGGCTGTCGGCTTCCTCACATCCTTCTGTCTCTTCATGTAATCCCAGACACACTCGATGATGTTGAGATCAGGGCTCTGTGGGGGCCATACCATCATTTCCAGGACTTCTTGTTCTTCTTTACACTGAAGATAGTTCTTAATGACTTTGGCTGTATGTTTGGGGTCGTTGTCCTGCTGCAGAATAAATTTGGGGCAAATCATACGCCTCCCTGATGGTATTGCATGATGGACAAGTACCTGCCTGTATTTCTCAGCATTGAGAGCACCATTAATCCTGACCAAATCTCCAACTCCATTTGCAGAAATGCAGCCCCAAATGTTCAAGGAACCTCCACCATGCTTCACTGTTGCCTGCAGACACTCATTATTGTACCGCTCTCCAGCCCTTCGACGAACAAACTGCCTTCTATAACATCCAAATATTTCAAATTTTGACTCATCAGTCCAGAGCACCTGCTGCCATTTTTCTGCACCCCAGTTCCTATGTTTTCGTGCATACTTGAGTCGCTTGGCCTTGTCTCCACGTCGGAGGTATAGCTTTTTGGCTGCAACTTTTCCATGAAGACCACTTCTGGCCAGACTTCTCCAGACAGTAGATGGATGTACCTGGGTCCCACTGGTTTCTGCCAGTTCTGAGCTGATGGCACTGCTGGACATCTTCCGATTTCGAAGGGTAATAAGCTTGATGTGTCTTTCATCTGCTGCACTAAGTTTCCTTGGCCGACCACTGCGTCTACAATCCTCAACGTTGCCCATTTTCTTTGTGCTTCTTCAAAAGAGCTTGAACAGCACATCTTGAAACCCCAGTCTGCTTTGAAATCTTTGTCTGGGAGAGACCTTGCTGATGCAGTAGAACTACCTTGTGTCTTGTTGCTGTGCTCAATCTTGCCATGACATGAAACTGTCTTCCACAACCTCACCTTGGTAGCAGAGTTTGGCTGTTCCTCACCCAGTTTGAAGCCTCCTACACAGCTGTTTCTGTTTCAGTTAATGAATGTGTTTCAACCTACGTGTGACATTGATGATCATTAGCACCTGTTTGGTAGAATTGGTTGATCAGACACCTGACTAGAATCCTACAAAATCCCTGACTTTGTGCAAGTGGACCTATAAGAACTGATGCTGGTTTGAAGGCAAAAGGTAGGAACACCAAATATTGATTGGATTTAGATTTTTCTTTTGTTAGCTCACTTTGCATTTTGTAAATTGATAACAATAAACAATCATTATTTATATTTCTGAAAGCATTCTTTGTTTACAGCATGTTTTTACACCTGCCTAAAACTTTTGCACAATACTGTTTGTAGAAAACGAATGAAGCTTGTGCACAGTTTAAGGGACTGACTTGCATTGTTTTAGGAGAAAATGCTGACCTCTTGATACTAACAGAACACCCTGTGATATTATAAATCAATGTGATAGTTTCTGAATTTTTCCTTAAAACTTTAAGAAACATGTCCCTTATGGATTAATAAATAAGGATTTATTAATCTAACCAGACAAAATCTAATGAAGATATTAAAGCTATAAGAATGTAATTTCTTTATAACTAATGTACTGAATTGGTGATTCTAAATTGGCCCTAGTGTGTGCTTGGTGTGCTTGGTGTGTTTGTGTGTGTCCTGCGGTGGGTTGGCACCCTGCCCAGGATTGGTTCCTGCCTTGTGCCCTGTGTTGGCTGGGATTGGCTCCAGCAGACCCCCGTGACCCTGTGTTCGGATTCAGCAGGTTGGATAATGGATGGATGGACTAATGTACTGAACTATAAGAAACTGCTTTAAACTGGTCTTGTAGTATGTGTGAGCTGATAAGGACGTATCTTTAGGAATGCGAGTGCCCTGATAACTCTTTATTTTGGTAATAAACTGTACAATCCTGCATATAATAAATCAGGATGTAACCTTAACTTACAGAAATCTATGTATGACCTCAAAATGAACTGTCTTGTTTTTTTCTCTTTGGCTAATGAATAAGCTAGGTAATATAAGAGAGGAATTTTCTCTTTTAAAAGCAGACTTTCTGTTCTGACCAGCCAGTGGCACTGAGCTGGGGGGCGCTTGGTGGTTGGTCTGTAGTCTCTTTAACTCACCAAGAATAAAGAAATTGCTTTTTATTTTATATTGGTGTCCATTTCCTTGTCGTTCCCGATTTCAGCAGCCACAAGAGGCTTGGCTGAGCTTCACCAGAGAAGACCTTCAGCACCAGGGGCCTCATGTATAACGCCATGCGTAGAACTCACACTATAACATGGCGTAAGCACAAAAGCGGGAATGTGCGTACGCACAGAAAAATCCAGATGCAGGAATCTGTGCGCACGCAAACTTTCACGTTCTTCCACTACATAAATCCCGATCAGCATGAAAAGTAGCGCACGTGCACATGCCTTCTGTCCCGCCCCAACTCCTCCCAGAATTATGCCTCTTTGAATATGAAAATCAATATAAATAGCCTTCTGTGAAAAGACAATGGGAAAAGCACGGGGGAAAATATAAGAATTTCAGTGAATACCAAGTGGAGGCAAAGGAAAAACGTAATATTTGTTGGTTTAAACAGTGGTATAAACAACAAAAGGAAGTTGATCGAGTGACAGAGTGTCGGAAAAACTCGAAAGATCAAATTCACAAAGTCGCACAGTGCCCGAAATAAAAAAGAAATCACATATCAAAGTCGCCGTGAAAAGGCAAGTCGTAGCCCACAGTCTGAGTGTCATATTAAAGCTTATTAGGGTACAGAGAAAAAACATAGGCACACAGTGGGGAAAAAAGCATGAAATGTCAACTTTAATCTCGAAATTTCTACTTTAATCACGTAGTTTATTTTGTCATTAAAGTAGAACATCATAAACTTCATCTTAAAATCGTTTATTTTACTAGTTTCTCAAATCCCATCGTAACTATAGTAGGACATTAAATGCTTTGTTCTGTGTTTGATCTTCTATGTGCTCTATGTGTGTGAATCACTACGTGCTTCCGTTCTTTCTCTTTCTCCGACAGGACACATAATCCATTACATTTGTGATATTACAGCTCTCTGAATAATTAAAATACTGAGATGTATACGTGATATCTTTTTCATGATGATAGGAGTTAAAGCATGTTATTAAACATGGGAACACGGTGGCGCAGTGCTTGTTCGTATCTCACACAAGAGGCTTGCTGCGCCATGCGCGACCTTTGATGAAATAATTTATCACAGCAGTACTGTCTCTTTCAAACGTACTAACCTCCAATTCCTGTCCTTACTTTTCTTTCTCCAAATACCCATTCGCCACACAATCAGCTCTGTAATAGACGTGAAGCCATCTGTAAGCTTTGAACGCCGATTCTTCAAACTTTTAAGGAACATTGAAATATCTTGGTAGTACATGTTTAATTATTCTATTCGTCTATCCTTCCAGTGTCGCGTCAGCACCAGCAATAATACAGCGCAAGGCAGGAGCTATCCGTGAACTAGCTAGCGCTGTGGCACCGTGTCCTCACATGTTTAATTATTAACAACACTGATTATTTAAATGAAGTTAAAGTTTTATCTGTATACTATAAGCAACATATTTTTCTGCATTTCATCTTAAAAATGATATCGTCATCATACACACTTTATAAAGTGGCGCAGGTTGTGCAATATTATAACTGTAGTGCAAGTTTACAGTGAGGTGATTGTACTTATAAGTACAAACAGTTCTACAAGGAGCACTGATTGAGTGCGTTTATAGTTTTTGGGATGAAACTGTTTCTGAAACGCGAGGTCCGTACAGGAAAGGCTTTGATGCTTTTTGCCGTGGCTGAGGTAGTGTGTGCTTGAAACTGTATACCGATAATTCTCTTTCTGATCAGCTGCTGCTGTGATTCCCCACTCAGATACAGTGATATAAATACTCCGAGTGGTGCAGTGAGAGTATTATGGAAAAAGATGATCCGCTGTGGCAACCCTTAATGGGAGCAGCTGAAAGAAGAAGAAGATGCAGTGAGAGTAACAACGCTAAAGCAGTTATGGTATTTGGAATACTATGGCTATTCCCTGGACCATTATATTGCTGCAGGTTAATTACAATCAGATGCATTACACTAATAAACAATATGCAGTTAGTTTCAGTGTATTTATAAAGAAACGCCAGGGTATGAGGTACCGTGGAAATGTGCGTGGCTTTACGCCAAGTTTAAGTTTTATACATCGCGATTTGAGCGTGGAAACGTTCGTACGCAACATTTCTGTGCGTAAGCACCGTTTATACATGAGGCCCCTGGTGATGTCTGTGAATGGCAGACTTCAAGCAGTCATTGCATGCAAGGCATTTGTGACAAAGTCCTAACTACAGTATGGTGGCTTTAATAGACCTGCCATTGCTGTGTCCAAACATTATGGTGTCCTGAAGTGGGGACATCTTGTAGAAAAAGTGTAATTTCTTCATCGTGTGACTGAAATGTCTATCATGTGCCCTTTAATCACAATGTCTGAATTGTTTGATTTGTAATTTTAAACTGTGGAGCAGAGGGGCAAATCAAGGAAGCAGGGGTCTTTGTCCCAACCCTTATAGAGGGCACTGTATTTATGTATGTACAGCTCTGCCATCATTACAGTAGTAATTCTCCTCACGGGTCTCACTATCTTGTCAATTTTTCTTTGTTCATTTTTTTAATTTATCCTGAGATTACAAAAGTTTTAAAACCCCAGCGTTACAGAAATCTGCATACATTGAGAAAAAACAAATCTGGTGTGGCCCAAGCACAATTCATGGCAAAAATGCCCGTAATTTATTAAAGAAATAAGAACTAATAAAAAAAAATGGAACTAAAACAGCCTTGGTTGGAACACAAGAGAATTTATTGCATGCATCGACAGTGTAACACAGGAGGGTTTCTTGTTTTAACACACGTACACCATAGGATTTAGCTTCAGGGTAGCTAACCGAAGCCCTGGAAAGCCGACGTGGCTCAGGTGAATTTCTTATGTAGCGCACAAGAGGATTTAGTCAATAAAACGGAGTAAAAGACGGGGGCTGAGTAGATGTAAGATTTAGAGTCTAAGACACAAGAGGATTCAGTAAACGCCATGAGCAAAAACACTGCCAGTGCTAAGGAGTGTTACAAGTTAATGTTTAAAGAAGGACGTGGAGCCAAACTTGTGTCGAAATCGTGTACTCTTGAGAGTGGAGAGTGTAAATGGAGGGGGATTCATTTTTCATTTCAAGAGTTTAGAAGTTACGCAATACACACTGCCAGATATACAGTAGAATACACACTGTGACTGCATGCGGCATGATGTTCTGTGAAAATACAGTTTCTGCTATTTATTGTGCAAACAAAGAACAATTTATTATAAGTGTGCAAGAGGATTAGGTTCTTGAGCAATCGATCAGCAACTGTAACCGCAAGAGGAATAAATCCATGGACACAATCAAAGCTTTCAGACATGTCTTACCAAGACTGTTTGCAATAACACAGCAAAATAGTCAAGGACGTTCTAGAACTTTTAATAGTGTTGAGGTAACCCCAAAAACTGTATACAGTTATTCTTCCGATAAGAACTGGTCCAGGATTTTAATTCATTAATTTAGGAGGGACATCTGCAGTGGGTTGGCACCATGCCTGGGATTGGTCCCTGCCTTGTGCCCTGTGTTGGCTGGGATTGGCTGTGTGTTCGGATTCAGCAGGTTGGATAATGGATGGATGGATGGATAGGAGGGACATGGATACAGTGGCGTAGCTAGGGGTGGGCGGAAGGGGCGGCACATTTTCGGGGGGGGGGGGGGGCATGATTAGCCAAAAGGCTCAGTACAATTCGTGTGTAAGCAGCAGGGTTCCGAAAAATATCACTCATGAATGAAAAAAGCCAAATTCTCTGATTTTTATCCATAAAAATAAATTTTCAGACTGTCCTTCTGTGACGGGATCAAACACAGCAGTTGAAATGTATGAACAAAATGTAAATGTAAGAACAAAAATGAACATAAACATTACACTTATAAGAATTTCTAGGAAGATAAACAACTAATTTACAAATTATAATTTTGTTTTGTTATCAATCCGAATGCGTTATTGCTCTACACAGAAAACATCACCACCTCTCACTTGTACACCACACTGGTTCTGGTTTTCGCAGCGTAATTATATTAAAGTAATAATCAGAACACAGCTTATCAGTGCATCTATAGTATATTCTTGCTAGTTGATGCTTATAAATAATTATATGTGAAAATTATTGCTGTTTCTCTATATATGAATACATCCATCCATCCTCCAACCCGCTATATCCTAACCTCACGGGGGTCTGCTGGAGCCAATCCCAGCCAACACAGGGCGGAAGGCAGGAAACAAACCCTGGGCAGGGTGCCAGCCCACCGCAGGACACACACACACACACAGACCAAACACACGCTAGGGACAATTTAAAATCGCCAATGCACCTATCCTGCGTGTCTTTGGACTGTGGGAGGAAACCCACGCAGACACGGGGAGAACATGCAAAGTGAAGTAAACCCAAGTCTCCTAACTGCGAGGCAGCAGCGCTACCCACTGCGACACCGTTCCATCCTACATGAATACATGTATGCAAAATGTACCTTAATTTTTCTGCATACGTCATTTTAATTTTCTATTTAAATAGGTTAACATATTCAGATCTGTTGGAGGTCGGCAAATTGAAGAACCGCCCCGAACGGCACGAACTCGAGCTACGCCACTTCATGGATAGGTATGGTAGCCATACTGTATCCAGCACAGAGAGCATGTCCCTGGGAGTGTTCTTATAGAACCGTAGTCGTATCTGAGACAATATATGTAACTCCACACTAACCACAGTGGAGATGTTAACACAAACAAATTATGTTGCAATACAATTAATATATTTAACTTCTACTTAAACTCTGCATTTGCTGTTATAAGCAAAACAACAGAGGGAGCCTAAAGGACAGTACAGTTGTTTTACAACGTGTCTGTAAATCCTGCCGACTATGCCAATTTCCAGGTCGATTCCAGGACTGCAGGGGATGGAGTTATATGGAATGATTAAAAGAGCTGAGCCTTTGAAGTTTAAGTAAAAAAAGATTAAGAAGAGACATAACTGAAGTGTTTAAAATTATAAAGAGAATCAGTCCAGTATATCGAGAACACGGGAACACAGCTGGAAACTTGTTAAAGGTAAATTTCACACAAACGTTAGCATGTTTACTTCACACAGAGAACCACAGACAAATGGAAATAGTGACCAAGTAGTGTGGCAGACAGTAAGACTTTAGGGACTTTCAAAAGTCAACTTGATGGCTTCGGTTGCCAATCTACAGGCCGGTGCTCCGCACTAGCCACTTTGCAGTTCTGTCGCTCGCGTATGTGGATGGGGATGTACAATTCAAACAGATTGTTATTTTCGTGTGAATTGTTACATATGCATAATAGACCTAACTATTTGACATTACAGCTAGTAATTTACCATAGTAAAAAATAGCAAAACGTAACAATTTGAAAGTAAATTATGTTTCACTAGACAAAGAGCCCGCTTTGACAGAGTAAGATGAAACGGGCACGAGTGGAATAGTATAATAAGTATAAGCACCACAAACCTGATATAGGTGTATTGAATGAATGCGTAATTAGGCCTTGAGCTGTAGTCAAAATCGCCTTTCAGACCTCTAGAGCTTTAATCGAAGCCGCCTTTCTCTTTGAATTTTTACGGCTGTAAATCCGCCACCTCCCGCGGTGTTGGGGTTGGATGTCGGTTGAAGTCGCCTTTCTCTTTGAATTTTCGCGGCCGTAAATCCGACGCCTGCCGCGATGTCGGTCTTGTAAGGTTTTTCGGGCAGCTGCGCAGAAGGCGACTGCGCATTCGGCTTCGGATGGACATGAGTGAGTGAGTGAGTGAGTGAGTGAGTGAGTGAGTGAGTGAGTGAGTGAGTGAGTGAGTGAGTGAGTGAGTGAGTGAGTGAGTGAGTGAGGAGACTGGCAAATTATGTATTAAGATGTTGCGATTGAGCCAGCTTCTGTATCCCTTAAAGATAGGGTGAGAAGCTCAGTCATCCGACAGGGGCTCAGAGTAGAGCCGCTGCTGCTCCGCATCGAGAGGAGTCAGATGAGGTGGCTCGGGCATCTGATCAGGATGCCTCCTGGACGCCTCCCTGGTGAGGTGTTCCGGGCACGTCTAACCGGGAGGAAGCCCCGGGGAAGACCCAGGACACGTTGGAGGGACTATGTCTCTCGACTGGCATGGGAACGCCTTGGGATTCTCCCGGAAGAGCTAGAAGAAGTGGCCAGGGAGAGGGAAGTCTGGGCATCTCTGCTCAAGCTGCTGCCCCCGTGACCCGACCTCGGATAAGCGGGAGACAATGGATGGATGGATGGATGTTGCGATTGAGTTATTTGTTGCGTTATATGATTCTGTTTTGTTTGGCTTTGAAATTAACATGCAAATATTTTTTAAACTTACACTTTTACTGTAAAACTTCAGTAAAAACTATTTTTTGAATTAAATTTTCATCAATATCGCATTGAATTTTGATTCCGTGATAACACAACGTATAACTGCCCGTGAGATAATTTCATTTCTTTCTTTCTTTCTAATAAATAAACCGACTTTTTCAAATGTTTGTCTCTGATTTGTTAATTGTCTTTGCAAAAGCTATTCTAATGTGAAATGATTAACATTTTAATATGAATGGAATATCATATCATATTCTTTGGTGTCTAATGTTATCCCCTGAAGATGTACCTTTGTTGGATACATCCTTCATTCAACAGTAAATCATGCGGTGGAAGACCAGACGGTGTTAACGATTGTAGATATTCTTCGGGATATTGTAAGTTGATGTTTTAATCTTCTGCACCATCACCACCGACTGCTCCATCATAGTCTATTGATACGCATTTAACCAATTTGCTGTGTAACTGATCGACAATTTTTACGTTAATTTGTTTGACTTCATCGTTTCTCGGTGCTAGGATTGCCCGTGTACTCATTTCTTTAGTTGATAACCCTTTGGGATTAAGTTCTTCAATTAGATTTGGACATAAAATGTCTTCTTTAATTGGTAACATAAAGTGAGGAAAATGTAAAAATTTATAAGAGCTGAGAGTGCAGGAATTATGTCTGACAAAAGCATTCACACCAATGAGAGGCGAGAGGATCGCGGGCGTGGAAAAGGTTGAGAGGAGGACGGGACTTGAAAAAATCTCATGGCAAAAGTCTTGTCTCACGAGACTTGACAAAACCTCTTGTTAAAAGTCTCGTCTTTTTTATATAACAGAGAGAAGTAAGTGGATAGGACTATATTAATATCTAGGCCCTGACATGGAGGTAAGGATATTCCTTTGCCTTCAGAGCAGCATAACTGCTTTCTGGAGTGCTGTCATGCAACTCCTGAACTGTGTGTAGTGAAACATTGCGCCATTGATCAAGAAGAAAAGCTGTCAGTTCTTTGCCGGAAAAATGAATTTAATTAATGTATTTATTCCTAGCAGGAGTGACTATTGAAATGTATTATTCAAGGCTGTTCAAACTCTCCTTTATGCAGCTTACAGTTAATTCAAAATGCTGCTGCAAGAATCCTTAGAAGAACTGAAAAGTGTGAACAAATAACTCCTGGTCTAGAGTCCAGACACTGGCTTCCAGCTATGGTTAGGGTTGATTTAACAATCCTCCTTTTTACACTGTGGACGCTAGGGGTCGCTGTTGCCCCGTGAAACCCACCAGACGGACGTCCAAGACACACTTGTGAAAAGCACCAAGAAGAATTTTAGTATTTTTCCTCAAATACAGTGCACAAAGCCCCACACTCGCCACAATTCTTCAATAATAATACAATAAACAATAATCACAACTAGCCAACCCGCGGCGTACCATACGCCGCATAATCAGGCCGCTTTTTTAATGATTTTTAAGCACAGGGAAAAAATGAACATTTGAAAAATCCGGAGGAGAGGGGAAGGACGCCCATTACGCCCCATCCGTCATGCTAGTCTGCTGATTTCTCGTTCAGTAACCTGTGAGTAGTGATAGGTGGGGTGAAGCCTCGCGAAGCATCAACACATTTGAAGCAATTGTGTCGGAAATCGTATCGAAGCTTCAAAGCATTTGACACTCACCTCTCTCGTGACACCTCCTGGCCATTTTCATTAACGTTACAGAAACTTATGATACACTTCAATGACGTCTGTTAAAAGTCGTATTGCTTTTATTTTTTCGTAGCTACAGACTGACAACAAAGAGAAGGGTTCGTCAGCAGCTTCTAGTGTCTGATGTCTAAAAAATATAAATATAATTAACGCCGACAGGCAGAATGCACTATACGATAGCAAGAGTTAAACAAAATAAGACGCCTCACCTCATGCATTCCCGGCTCTTTCAATTAGTATTTACTTTTGCACTGTATCATTATAATCGCTCCTGTTATTAGTATTATAATTAACCCTGATCTTTTCTTGAGATCACATTTAATAGCCTTAAATGTTTTTGTTTGGTCTGTCTTAATTAAAACGGAGTAGACAGAAAATAAAAGTTTATCCCTGTACTTTGCCATGATATAGGTAAGCACATTTGAGAAAGAAAATGTGAAATCCTTAAATCACAGATGTCATTATTCGATCAAGTATTAAAATCTGCAGTGCTTCGAAAGCTCGACACAGTGTTGAAACCTTAGTATAGAACGGCCCATGGCTTTTCACTCAGCGAGAGGGCGCGCATTCATCTCGGATTATTACATCTTGCTAGACTAATCTGCTACACGGCTGCGTTTGAAAAACCGACTTATCCCGGATGAGTTTCACCGGCATTAATGATTAGGAATCTGGTTGGAACAAAACCCTGCAGCCACAGGGGTTCACCAGGACCGAGTTTGGGAAACACTGCTGAACAGAGACGAAACCGACTCAGGTGAGGAGTGGGGGCGGGCAAAGTAGTTGGAGCTATTGATTATTCAGTGTTGTTTGCCTAGGTGTCTGATCTGCTCAACAGGATTATAAATAAAAGGAAAACAATGTGAAGGCAATGTCACAGGTGATCCTGTGGTATAGCGGGTCCACAGCTCCCCTTTAAAAGCCCATTTTTAAATAAATAATCATCGCACTCACAGTGTAGCGAGGGGCGTAGAAGTGTGGCTGAAACGGTTTCAGGGTAGACTCGTGCTTCGGGCATTTTTCCCCTGTGTAGTGTGTGAGCGAGTGAGGAGAGAGAGAGAAAGCCAATACGTTACAGTGAGCGAGAGCAGGCTCGAAGGCAATGTGTTCCTGTGGTATAGCGGGTCCATAGCTCACATTCAAAAGGCCATTTTTAATCAGGCGACTGACAGTAGTGGAGTCAGGCACAGAGAAGGTCAGCTACAGAGAGAGCGTCTCGACTGTTGAGGGGCCTGAAGCAGGTGAGATGCTAATGAAAAAGAGGCACAGGGCTTATTGATTTTTAAAGACTGCTCCTTCATTGTGTTTTAACTTCAGTTTTAAAGGATTGCGCGGCTCTCTCTTCCGCTGCCTGTGTGTGCCTCTGTCTCTCTGTCGCGCTGCCTGTGTGTGTGCGCTCGCGGCTCTCTCTCTCGCGCTGCCTCTGTGTGAACCAAGATTCCACTGAGGTTGACTAATGAAAAGTCAACGTAGCTCAGAGCTGCAAGTAGAATGTGGCACAGACAAACAGAAATGACGGCATGTTTTTCGAGGCGTCGCGTCCGAGTTGGTGGGCGTGACTGATTTTTTCGTCGTATCCAATGGTCTAAGAGTTGGTGGGCGTGGCTCCTTCCTGCGTGCGCCATTGGCGTCTTTCCATGGTCGGCTACTTGTCTCCTGGCTTGGTGAATTATATATATAGATAATCCTCCACTCCTCCCAGCAGCTCCGTCACTCTACCACCCAACTCCGGCTCTCTTGCTGGGTCTTCAGCAGTCATTTAAATAGTCCATAACCCGGAAGTGTTCCTTGTCTTCTTCCGGGTCAAACGCCACATCCTCCATCCTCAAGTATCCCGGAAGTTATGCAGGCTTCAGTCCTTGTGACTCCAAAATTGTAGTAACAGTAGGAGTCCCCAGGTTCTTTGTGAGCTCCCCCTGGCGGCACCCATGGCACCCAACAGGGCTGAGGAAAAGGACTCCATGTCCCTGGATGCCCTGAGGGAATCTGGGGAACCGTTGCCGTCCAGGGAAGCTGCCACCTAGCGTCCCGGGGAAGGCAGTGCCCTGAAAAGGCTGCCTTCCTCCATTCTTCTTTCCCAGGGACGTCCCGGCCGGACTGAACCGCCGGCCGTCCCTCACAACACATAAAGCCATAAATGGCCGAGGCCCTGCTTACTTATCTGAACGTATCACACAGAGTTGGAAGTGACAGGTGAAGGAATGGATCAGCTAGGACTTCACGATGCAGCATCTGCTCTCACCAACAGCAAATTTGGGAGCAAAACGGAAAAGTGAGGCAGGCAATGAAAATTCACCGCATTCGGGTGGCATATCTGAACCTAGCAGGGTCACGTTATCTCTGCTGTCAACTACTACTATCGCCCCCATGAGTCAACAGCATCAACTGCTACTGGATACGAAACTCTGACTTCTGTGCATAGATAGAAATTAGAAACAAAGTCATGCTGTCTGATGAATACCTGTTAAAGATAAATTTAACACAAACATTAGGAAGTTATTCTTCACACAGAGAACCACAGACACATGGAGTGAGTGGCCAAGTAGAGTGGTAGATGGTAGGACATCAGGGAACTTTAAAGATCGTCTTGATGTTATTTTGGAAGAATAAAGCAGATAGGACTGGCGAGCTTTGTTGGGCTGAATGGTCTGTTCTCATCCAGATTGTTTTAATGTTATCTCTCTATATATATATTGTGGCACGCGGCTGGGGGTGGTACCCAGCCGGGACGCCCAAGAGGACCTGGTTGTGTTGGGGACCACAGGTACAGGGCTGTGAAGCCCATCCCTGTAGGGGACCATGGTCACCGCCAGGGGGCGCCCCAATGCCTGGAGAGCCCTGGACCTCAGTACTTCCGCCACACCAGGAAGTGCTGGGGGGAAGAGGAGCAGGGACACCTGGAGTGCTTCCGGGGATGCAGGCGGCACTTCCGCCACACTGGGGCGTGTCGGTGGAAGATTGCCGGAGCACACCTGGAGCACATCCGGGGGACAATAAAAGGGGCCGCCTCCCTTCATTCCAGGCTGGAGTCGGGTGGAAGTGGACGAGGTCTGGAAGAGGAAAGAGGTGGCCTGAAGAGAGGAAAGGCATTGTGGAAAGAGGCCTGGACTGTTGGGGTGATTGGTGCAGCGGCACTGGGTTTGTACACTTTATTATTATAATTAAATGTGTGTTGGACTTTAAAATGATGTCCGTCTGTCTGTGTCCGGGCTGCTTCTCACAATATATATGTAAAATCCAACATCTGTCTGTCTCTCTGTAGGTCTGTCCGATTTTCACGAATGAACTACTTAATGGATTTAGATCGGGCTTTTTTCTATAATTTGCTTGAATGTTCCAGCTGATTTTTCGACCTCTCTCATCGTGCTAAGTATCATAGTTCACTTGTGGTATCGATTTATTTGTGCAAATCCGATAGAGAGGCTGCGGGACGAGGGGAGAGGGGCGGGGCCCTCCTCACTCATGCACCAGCTTCGGGACTTATCTTACATCTGCTTAGCCAGCGAATGACAGAACTACTTAATGGAGTTAGATTGGGCTGTTTTCTGGAATTTGCTTGAATTTTCCGGTAGATTTTGTGACTTCTCTTATTGAGCTAGGTATCATGGTAACGATTTATTAGCACTAATCCGAGAGAGATGCTGCGGGCTGGGTTGGAGATGTTAGGTTGGGCCCTTCTCACTCACGCACCAGCCTTGGGGTGTATCTTACATCCGCTTTGCTAGCAAACGAGAGAACTACTTAACGGATTTAGATCGAGCTTTTCTCCTGTAATTTACTTGAACATTCCAGTTGATTTTGCAACTCTCATCGTGCTAAATGTCACAGTTCGTTTGCGGTTGTGATTTATTTGCATGAATCAGAGAGAGAGGCTGCGGGCCGAGGGGAGGGAGAAATGTGACATCAGGAGTGGGGAGCCAGGCTGGACTATCCTCACTCACGCGCCAGCCTCCGTTCCAGTCGCTCTACCTCTCGCTTAGCTTAGCTAGCGAACGAGAGAACTACTTAAAAGATTTAGATCGGGCTTTTGTCTATAATTTGCTTGAACGTTCCAGCTGATTTTTCGACCTCTCTCATCGTGCTAAGTATCATAGTTCGCTTGTGGTATCGATTTATTTGTGCAAATCCGATAGAGAGGCTGCGGGACGAGGGGAGAGGGGCGGGGTCCTCCTCACTCATGCACCAGCTTCGGGACTTATCTTACATCTGCTTAGCCAGCGTATGAGAGAACTACTTAATGGAGTTAGATTGGGCTGTTTTCTGGAATTTGCTTGAATTTTCCGGTAGATTTTGTGACTTCTCTTATTGAGCTGGGTATCATGGTAACGATTCATTTGCACAAATCCGAGAGAGATGCTGCGGGCTGGGTTGGAGATGTTAGGTTGGGCCCTTCTCACTCATGCACCAGCCTTGGGGTGTATCTTACATCCGCTTTGCTAGCAAACGAGAGAACTACTTAACGCATTTAGATCGAGCTTTTCTCCTATAATTTACATGAACATTCCAGTTGACTACTGCTCCAACCATGCCACAGAGGATGCCATATCTATTGCACTCCATTTTTCATTGGAACATCTGGAGAATAGAGATGCTATGGTCCGCATGCTGTTTGTTGATTTTAGTTCGGCTTTTAATACCATCATCCCTCAGAATTTGATCAGCAAACTGGGCCCATTGGGACTGGGCATACCTTTGCAAAACTGGATATTGGACTTTCTAATGGATAGGCCACAGTACGTACGGGTAGGATAGAATAAATCAGATACCATCTCCTTGAGCACAGGTTCTCCACAGGGGTGTGTGCCAAGTTCAGCACAAACCAAATTATTAAGTATGCGGACGACACAACAGTGGTGGGTCTCATTCGAGGTGACGGGGAAGGGGATTACAGAGAGGAGGTGAAGTCATTTGTGGAATGGTGTGATAAAAACAATCTGATACTGAATGTCGAAAAAACAAAAGAACTGGTGATCGACTTCAGGAAGAAACTGCTGATACACATCCCGGTCTACATTAAGAACACTGCTGTGGAAATTGTGCAGTCTACTAAGTTCCTGGGAGTTAATGTGACGAACAACCTCACCTGGTCCCTGCACACCTCCTCCATCATCAAGAAAGCTCACCAGCGCTTGATCTTTCTGCGGAGGCTAAAGAGGGTCCATCTCAGTAAGTCATTCCTCACCACTTTTTACAGAGGGACCATAGAGAGCGTGCTAACCAGCAGCAGCTCTCTGTGGCAGGAGAGCTGCAGCGCTTCGGACTGGAAAGCACTGAGGAAAGTGGTGAGGGCCGCGGAGAGGATCATTGGAGCCCCATTGCCAAATGTACAAGATTTGGCAAAACAACGCTGTCTGGCCAGAGCTGTGCGGATTTCTAGAGACCCTACTTATCCTGCCTCTGAACTCTTTTCCCTCATGCCCTCAAGCAGAAGGTACCGCAGCCTGAAATGTAGAACTACCAGGTTTAAAAACAGTTTTTTTCCTACTGCCGTTCGTCTTTTAAATGAAGCATTTTAGTATTTTATTGTACGCTGATTTTAACTATGTGTTTTTATTAATGTCTTGTGTATCGTATTTTTGTTCTGCAGCACATCTTGGATGTTCTGCTGAATGACAAATAAAATTGAATTGAATTGAATTGATTTTGCGACTCTCGTCGTGCTAAGTGTCACAGTTCGTTTGCGGTTGGGATTTATTTGCATGAATCAGAGAGAGAGGCTACGGGCCGAGGGGAGGGAGAAGTGTGACATCAGGAGTGGAGAGCCGGGCAGGACTATACTCACTCACGCGCCAGCCTCCGTTCCAGTTGCTCTGTCTCTCGCTTAGCTTAGCTAGCGAACGAGAGAACTACTTAACGGATTTAGATCGAGCTTTTTTCTAGAATTTGCTTCAACATTCTCTCATTCTGCTAAGAATCATAGTTCGCTATTCGCGCTAATCCGAGGAGGAAGTGTGACATCAGGAGGTGGGAGATGGGCGGGGCTCTTCTCGCTGTCCTGTTTCACTATTACACGGGCGGAGCCACGGGGGACGGCTAGTCTATTAATAAAATGCTCCCATGTTCTTGGGATGTTCTTTTAAAATTGTGGTCAAACGTGACACAATTTATCTATCCCAGCAACCTTGGTGGAGATATTAAGACAAGGAAATTATGGTACCAAAGCCACTGAGACCGTACTTATGTTTCAGTGCGGTCTTTGGCAATCGCCTATCCATATTCAATTGAGTCAGAAGCCTTTCCCATGAATTGATGGACGACATTCCCTGCTGTCCATACCCTGACTACTCTGAAGATGATACAATTATTTAAAAATAGATCTCTATTAAAAAAAAAAAAACACAAAAAAACTTTTAGTATGCCTATCATCAACTAGGATCAGGCTGTTGCTAGGTAACAGAGACGGGCAACTTTCCGTGTACAGAGTTTTCCTGTGGGAAAAAAACAAAGTAATGTGCATAATGTCGTTTTAGAGAAGCTCATTAAATACAGTAAACTCAGAGTATTGGGACCCCAGCAATTCCTGCACACTTTCATTGTGTTTTACGTTTTAATTGTAATTGGATACATTTGCAAGTTTTTCCATCATCTTAATTCAATAACTCATTATGACAAAGTTAAAACGTGTTTTAGGAAAGGCTCACCAATTTATTACATATCAGTTACTGAAATCCCTCATCACTGAAAGTATTCGGACCCTTTGCTGCAGCACTCCACGTTATGCTCAGGTGCCTCCTGTTTGCTTTAACTCTCCTTGAGATCTTTCGAGAACTTGATTGGAGTCCTCCTCTGGCAAACTGATGTGACCAGACATTATTTAGAAAGGCCCATGTGTTCCTGTGTAAAGAAGGTCCAACAGTTCACATTGCATGCCAGGATAAAAACCAAGCAATGACGTCCAAGGAACTCTCTGTAGACCTCCATACAGTAATGAAATTTTGGTGAGGCATAGGTCAGGTCAAGGGGATCAAAACCATTTCTAAAGCATTCAGTGGCTCCCAGAATTGTGAAATGGAAGATGTTTAGAACCATCAGGAGGTCTCTTCCTAGAGTTGGCCATCTGGCCAAACTGAGTAATCGGCCAAGAAGGGGAAAGGGGATTGAAAACCTAAAGGTCACTCTAACAGAACTTTAGAAGCACTGAGATTGGAGAGCCTTTTTGGAAGGATGACCATCTCAGCAGTACTCCATCAATTAGGTGTTTATGGTAGAGTGGCTAGGAGGAAGCCATACTTGAGTGACTGTTTAAAGAACTCTGACATCATGAGGAGATAGCTCCTTTGATCCGATGAGACAAACACTGAACTCTTCAAACTCTTTGAGCATGTTATCTGGTGAAGACCAGGCATTGCTTATCACCTACCTAATACCAACCCTGTGGTGAAGTAGGGTGGTGGCATCATCATGGTATAAAGGTGCATGGACAGAGAGGCTGGCGAGAATCGAGGGAAGGATAAATGCGGCCATATTTAGAGAGGTGCTCCAGAGTGCACATCACCTCAGACTGGAGCGACGGGTCACCTGTGAATTTCCCCTTGGGATTAATAAAGTATCTATCTATCTATAATAATAATAATAATAATTAATAATTCATTACATTTATATAGCGCTTTTCTCAGTACTCAAAGCGCTATCCACACAGGGAGGAACCAGGAAGCGAACCCACAATCTTCCACAGTCTCCTTACTGCAAAGTAGCAACACTACTATCTATCTATCTATCTATCTATCTATCTATCTATCTATCTATCTATCTATCTATCTATCTATCTATCTATCTATCTATCTATCTATCTATCTATCTATCTATCTATCTATCTATCTATCTATCTATCTATCTATCTATCTATCTATCTATCTATCTATCTATCTATCTATCTATCTATCTATCTATCTATCTATCTATCTATCTATCTATCTATCTTACCAGCATGACAATGACCTGAAACATTCAGCCACGAAAATGCTGAAGTGGCATCTGTGATAAGTCTGTGAGGGTCCTTGAGTGGCCCAGACTGACACCCCATAGAACACGTGGAGAAACCTGATGACGACAGTTCACAGATGCTTCCCATCCAAATCTAATGGTGCTTGATCTTGGCGAGGATCGGCCAGCAAGAATGTGACAAACTGCCCAAATCCAGAGGGTGCTAAGTCTTTCCAAGAAGATTTAAAGCTGGAGTTTCTGCCATGGGAGCTTCTACAAAATCCTGAATACTTTTAGGAATGAGAGATTTCAGGTTTTTTTTTAATTGTAATACATTTGCAAACCTTTCTAAAAAAGATGTTTTTGATTTGTCATTATAGGCTATTGAGTGTATAATGATGGAAAAATGTCAGATTTATCTATTGTCACACACGTGTGAATAGGAGGCAGCTAAAGGGTGTGATATTTGCCTGGACAACACCAGTCGGAGACCACATCTTTATACAAAACTCTTCTTTATTTTCTTTTCCACAACACAACTCACAGTCCCGCACAACAACACAATCTCTCCTCGTCCCTGGGCCACCTGTCCTCTCTCTCCAGGAGCTTCGTCCTGCTCCTGCTCCCGACTCTAGCTCATTGATAGGAGGGAGGCGGCCCCTTTTATCCTCACCCGGATGAGCTCCAGGTGCTCTACCTGATGTCACGTCCTGGTGTGGCGGAAGTGTCAGGAGAGCACCTGGAAGCACTCCGGGTGACCCTGGAAGGAATGTCCTCCATGGGTGTGGCGGAAGTAAATAAGTCCTGGGCTCCATGAGGCTTGGGGCGCCCCCTGGCGGTGGATACGGGCCTCCATGGACTTGAGCCTCCCTGCTCCCCTTCCGTGGCCCTCTTCTGCTCCAGGGCGGTTGCCTCCTCGTGGCCCGGAGGACAAATATGCCACCTCTCAGTCCCTCCAGGCGTCCCGGCCGGGTCTGACCCCCCAGCCATGTATGACAAGGGCTTCAGTAATTGTAATTCTACGCCAGACCAGGGGGCCGGTGGGGTGCGCTGACTGTCTCTCTCAGTTCCATGCAGACCATTCTCGGGAAATCCCACTGGGTTCTGGAGCCTCTGAAGATGTCACTGCTGGTTACAGAGCCTCTGATGATGTCACCTCTGGTTATGGTGCCTGTGATGACATCACATGCCAGTTACAGAGTCTGTGATGACATCACTTCTGGTTACAGGGCCTGTGATGATGTCACCTCCGGTTATGGTACCTGTGATGACGTCACTTCTGGCTCCCAAAGACGTCACTGCTGGTTACAGAGCCTGTGATGACGTCACTTCCGGCCCCCAAAGACGTCACTTCTGGTTACGGGGCCTGTGATGACATCACTTCTGGTTACGGGGCCTGTGATGACATCACTTCTGGTTACGGGGCCTGTGATGATGTCACCTCCAGTTATGGTGCCTGTGATGACGTCACTTCCGGCCCCCCAAAGACGTCACTGCCGGTTACAGAGCCTGTCATGACATCACTTCCAGTCCCCAAAGATGCCATTTCCTCCACTGGCCTTTAAAGTTGCCATCTTACATCCACAGAGTCAGTTCTGTTTTGGACTCAGTCTTGCACACAATTCTCTTCAATTTCAATCTTTTGCAGCCAGGGCATGGCGCTGTGTTCTAATGCCTTTTGACTTCCTCCATCTGCAGACCGGATGATTGACAGCTGTAACATCTCTGACGTCACTTCCAGTGTCTGACCGCCTTGACCTGTCTCTTCCCACCGACTATTCCACTGCAAGAGAATGGACTAAAGAGTAGGGGCACCACCCTGGTGACCACGTATAACTGGAATGCAAAAATGCAGAAGAAAACAAGCAGTAATGGCAAAAATGTCTTTTCGAATGCGAGTTCCAAAAGTAAACTGTTTTCAGCATGGCTGCACTTCCATTCATAAGCCCTACTGGCAGGAAGAGGCGGGTTCAGGTGGACAGACAGAGGAAGTGATGTCAGGGATGTTACAGCTGTCAATCATTGGGTCTGCAGATGGAGGAAAGGAAAAGTCATTAGAACACAGCGCCATCCCCTGGATGGGCAGGTAATTACAATCACCAGAGCCCTTGCGCAGTCCCCTATGCGCACACACATGTAACAAATGTTATGTATTTCATTCAAACTCATTGCAAATCAGACATGACTAGGAAACTGTAACATGTCAGGATCAATAAACGCACCCTCGGGATGAGGTCAGTGTTCCATAACGTGCACACTTGTAAATTTGTAGCATTAATCGGCGTAGCTGCGAGAGGCAGCTCGTTTGTTTTATTATTATTATTATTTATGCACCTACTATGGAGACAGTTTAATGCGTACCTGAAAGAAAAAATCCAAGACGGCACTCTGGTTGCCAGGAGAATGAAACGTTTCCATGGCGACTCCCTCCTGCACACATTCTGCCTGCTCTTGTTCAAACAGGACGTCCACGGTGTACTGGTGAATCTTCTCATTAGTCATGTTGATGCACAGCTAGAGAAAGCAGACACAACAAGTGAGAGTGTTGAATGGAGGGCTTCACAAACCAGACGTCCCAAACTCAAGGCACAGACTCTGAGAAGAGAAAAAGATGAGGTAGGAGCTACATTATGGAACATGAAAACTTGCCTCTGCCTTGGTACTTCTTTAATAAAATATGAGGGGAAAAAATATCAAAAACCCATAAACAAAAAAAAATTTCCTCAGTTATGTCCTGTATAAAGATTAAGTGACAATTGTCACTCATGCACATCTGTGGATCACTCTCTGGGCTCATCTGAAGCAGGTATTACCATCCCGGGCCGAGAGGGGGCGCTCATGCTAATCTTCTCCTCTTCTTTTACCTCTGCAGCACTGAGAAGAAGCCCAGTGAGGGCAATTGACTCTGGTCTCCCACCTTCAAAGCCCACCACTGCCAGAAGGAGGAGGTCAGTTCTGATTCAACTGAACCAGAGAGTAGTGTTTCAAAAAACCTAAGGGGGTCTATCGACATATCGGCTTACTTGCCTTGCACTTTTATTGTTGTTTAATTATAGAGGTGGTCGCTTTTTTTTTTTTTCTCTATTCCTTTGACTGTATTAAATGGCGATGACCAGGTTGGCACCCCAACATTTTCCCCTGTAGACACGCCGTTAAGACACAACATTAACACTAGAATCCCTGAACCCTACGAAAAAACATCAGCATGACCCTGCCAGATCTACACACTAGCGTGGCAAATTGCTCACATAGCGAAGTGACTTCAGCTGCAGGTGGAAGCCCCATTTAACTTTATGGTGCCAAGCAGAGTTGTGTTGTAGTGCAGAGCAATCTATTAGCCGGGGAAAGCGACGTGAAGAAGCTATTTGTTGCTACAGTCCTGCCTTTGTCCAGTCTGATAGCGGTCATGGGACATCGTATCTTGGATTGGCGCTACAAAAAACAGTTATGAGCAGGTATCAGCAACAGCGCTGCTCTTGTGAAAAGAATGGAGATAAACGGCATCAACTCGGAGAGGTATACCTAATAGAATAGGAGGAGTCAAAGTTAGTCCTTTTCACACAACTTTGAAATAATGTGAACACTGGTAATATAGACATGTGGAATGTTGTTTATGATATTTTGAGATTGCTGATCATAAATATGATCATACTTATGATATCTGATTCTTTACTGGTGTCCTTCCAGAAGGACAACCATCTCTGCAGCAATCCACCAATCAGGCCTGTATGGTAGAGTGGTCAGACGGAAGCCACTCCTTAGTAAAAGGCACATGGCAGCCCACCTGGAGTTTGCCAAAAAGCACCTGAAGGACTCTCAGACCATGAGAAAGAAAATTCTCTGGTCTGATGAGACAAAGATTGAACTGTTTGGTGTGAATGCCAGGCGTCACGTTTGGATGAAACCAGGCACCGCTCATCACCAGGCCAATACCATCCCTACAGTGAAGTATGATGGTGGCAGCATCATGCTGTGGGGATGTTTTTCAGTGGCAGGGACTGGGAGACTAGTCAGGATAAAGGGAAAGAAGACTGCAGCAATGTACAGAGACATCCTGGATGAAAACCTGCTCCAGAGCGCTCTTGACCTCAGACTGGGGCGACGGTTCATCTTTCAGCAGGACAACGACCCTAAACACACAGCCAAGATATCAAAGGAGTGGCTTCAGGACAACTCTGTGAATGTCCTTGAGTGGCCCAGCCAGAGCCCAGACTTGAATCTGATTGAACATCTCTGGAGAGATCTTAAAATGGCTGTGCACCGACGCTTCCCATCCAACCTGATGGAGCTTGAGAGGTGCTGCAAAGAAGAATGGGCCAAACTGGCCAAGGATAGGTGTGCCAAGCTTGTGGCATCATATTGAACAAGACTTGAGGTTGGAATTGCTGCCAAAGGTGCATCGACAAAGTATGGAGCAAAGGCTGTGAATACTTATGGACATGGGATTTCTCAGTTTTTTTATTTTTAATAAATTTGCAAAAATCTCAAGTAAACTTTTTTCACGTTGTCATTATGGGGTGTTCTGTGTAGAATTCTGAGGAAAAAAATGAATTTAATCCATTTCAGAATAAGGCTGTAACATAACAAAATGTGGAAAAAGTGATGCGCTGGGAATACTTTCTGGATGCACTGTAGATAGATAGATAGATAGATAGATAGATAGATAGATAGATAGATAGATAGATAGATAGATAGATAGATAGATAGATAGATAGATAGATAGATAGATAGATAGATAGATAGATAGATAGATAGATGCTTTATTAATCCCAAGGGGAAATTCCCATACTCCAGCAGCAGCATACTGATAATAACAATATTAAATTAAAGAGTGATAACAATGCAGGTATACAGACAGACAATAACTTTGTATAATTTTAACGTTTACCCCCCCAGGTGGAATTGAAGAGTCACATAGTGTGATGGAGGAACGATATCCTCAGTCTGTCAGTGTAGCAGGACGGTGGCCTGAAACTGCTCCTCTGTCTGGAGATGATCCTGTTCAGTGGATGCAGTGGATTCTCCATGATTGGCAGGAGTCTGCTCAGCGCCCATCGCTCTGCCACAGATGTCAGACTGTCCAGCTCCGTGCCTACAATAGAGCCTGCCTTCCTCACCAGTTTGTCCAGGCGTGAGGCGTCCCTCTTCTTTATGCTGCCTCCCCAGCACACCATCGCATAGAAGAGGGCGCTCACCACAACCGTCTGATAGAACATCTGCAGCATCTTATTGCAGATGTTGAAGGACGGCAGCCTTCTAAGGAAGTATAGTCGGCTCTGTCCTCTCTTGCACAGTCCAGTCCAGTTTATCATCCAGCTGCACTCCATTATGATAATCATATCATATCCATAATCATTATGATGTTATATTTGAGTTTTGATCCTTTACTAGTGACCTAGCCCTCTATAGACCTTCATCAGAGGGTGAAAATGACAATGGGAAATATTTAAACATTTAAGCACATATTTCAATAATTTAAATATTTGACGCTATTCTTATTTATTTTATACTTCTACCTCATGATGTAAATTGTCACATTTCTGAAAAACGCCCCAACTTAGGTTAGCATATGCTAATTCAGATTATTTTTTACGCATTCTTGTAATGAAAAAAAACTTTTGTTGTAACCTGCTCAACTAACCACATACCAGGTCAGAACCCGTAGTAGATAAGGTTTTGGTTCTACACCAAAAGTCAGAACCAACATAAAGTACAAATGAGAGGATCTCTGCATGAAAGTGGAAAGGACAAAAAACAACTTTGTCTTACTCAAGGGCTCCAGTTGGTAGAAGTTTCAAGAACATAAATCCTGCTTAACTAGGATGGGTCAAAGAGTACAAGGCCTGAACATGAGAGGGGAGTCGGTCCCTACATTACAATGTCCCTGTGGTCCAAAGGATTCATCAGGGAAGCACAAGACCGGCAAATATTCAAAGCTCTACAGACGCCCAACTTGTCTTATGCTATCGCCCCTCACCCTAATTCCACCCAAAGACCATACCAGATCAGAGGCCGATCAGCTCAATACAAAGCACCAACTGGTTACTTAGGTATATTAGATGCCTACATTCCTAGCAATAAGAGCTGCTGTCCATCCAAGTTGTATTTGCCACACTTATTTTGATTTTTGTCTGTCATAGGCATATACGTATTATGATTTCTTGCAACCTTGAACTACAAAAATGGTAGAAGATCATGAAAAACCAAAAGCCAGACCATCTCTTCACCTAAATCAGGCTCACTACGGTAGGCCTGAGTGCAGGTAGCATAACCCAAAATTCAACAGGCAGGCTTTGAGCATCACAGGCCCAATATGAGGCACAGGCCTTAAAGTTTAAAAATCTTTAAAAATACAGTGCATCCGGAAAGTATTCCCAGCGCATCACTTTTTCCACATTTTGTTGTGTTACAGCCTTATTCCAAAATGGATTAAATTCATTTTTTTCCTCAGAATTCTGCACACAACACCCCATAATGACAACATGAAAAAAGTTTACTTGAGGATTTTGCAAATTTATTAAAAATAAAAAACTGAGAAATCCCATGTCCATAAGTATTCACAGCCTTTGCTCAATACTTTGTCGATGCACCTTTGGCAGCAATTCCAGCCTCAAGTCTTGTTGAATATGATGCCACAAGCTTGGCACACCTATCCTTGGCCAGTTTCGCCCATTCCTCTTTGCAGCACCTCTCAAGCTCCATCAGGTTGGATGGGAAGCGTCGGTGCACATCCATTTTAAGATCTCTCCAGAGATGTTCAATCGGATTCAAGTCTGGGCTCTGGCTGGGCCACTCAAGGACATTCACAGAGTTGTCCTGAAGCCACTCCTTTGATATCTTGGCTGTGTGCTTAGGGTCGTTGTCCTGCTGAAAGATGAACCGTCGCCCCAGTCTGAGGTCAAGAGCGCTCTGGAGCAGGTTTTCATCCAGGATGTCTCTGTACATTGCTGCAGTCATCTTTCCCTTTATCCTGACTAGTCTCCCAGTCCCTGCCACTGAAACACATCTGCAAAGCATGATGCTGCCACCACCATGCTTCACTGTAGGGATGGTATTGGCCTGGTGATGAGCGGTGCCTGGTTTCATCCAAACGTGACGCCTGGCATTCACACCAAAGAGTTCAATCTTTGTCTCATCAGACCAGAGAATTTTCTTTCTCATGGTCTGAGAGTCCTTCAGGTGCCTTTTGGCAAACTCCAGGCGGGCTGCCATGTGCCTTTTACTAAGGAGTGGCTTCCGTCTGGCCACTCTACCATACAGGCCTGATTGGTGGATTGCTGCAGAGATGGTTGTCCTTCTGGAAGGTTCTCCTCTCTCCACAGAGGACCTCTGGAGCTCTGACAGAGTGACCTTTGGGTTCTTGGTCACCTCCCTGACTACGGCCCTTCTCCCCTGATCGCTCAGTTTAGATGGCCGGCCAGCTCTAGGAAGAGTCCTGGTGGTTTCAAACTTCTTCCACTTACGGATGATGGAGGCCACTGTGCTCATTGGGACCTTCAAAGCAGCAGAAATTTTTCTGTAACCTTCTCCAGATTTGTGCCTCGAGACAATCCTGTCTCGGAGGTCTACAGATAATTCCTTTGACTTCATGCTTGGTTTGTGCTCTGACATGAACTGTCAACTGTGGGACCTTATATAGACAGGTGTGTGCCTTTCCAAATCATGTCCAGTCAACTGAATTTACCACAGGTGGACTCCAATGAAGCTGCAGAAACATCTCAAGGATGATCAGGAGAAACAGGATGGACCTGAGCTCAATTCTGAGCTTCATGGCAAAGGCTGTGAATACTTATGTACATGTGCTTTCTCAATGTTTTTATTTTTAATAAATTTGCAGAAACCTCAAGTAAACTTTTTTCATGTTGTCATTATGGGGTGTTGTGTGTAGAATTCTGAGGAAAAAAAAGAATTTAATCCATTATGGAATAAGGCTGTGACATAACAAAATGTGGAAAAAGTGATGCGCTGTGAATACTTTCCGGATGCACTGTAAAAGATGCAGGAAGAACACCATTAAAGCTCAGGCCCATGATAACAGAACAAAGGAGTTTTATAAAGAATTTGTTGTAAAGAAGTACAAAGCTAAGCAGGTAAAAAGCCCTAAAGACACAACCTAGTGGTGAACAAAACTGCCATAAGTCACCGGCAACTGCAGGTGTGCTGCTAGTAGTTGGGACCGACCCGGGCCGTAGTTAAAAAAGAAAAAAAAACCACACTAAGATATCAAGATGTTAAAACTATAGAAGTTGCAGTTTATTGTATACAATCCTTTTCAGTCTGTCTTAGGGTGCAACCATATATACAGTGAAAAAAAGAAGAATAAATAAATAAATAATAAAAACTAAAAATATATAGGCTTTGTTGCAGACCAACCTCAAAACAGAACTAATAAGACTCCCTCAAAAAAAACAAAAAACAGATCAGGGCTCATCACTGGCTTACTGGGGTGGTCATTTTTCTATGTATACCCAGAACTCGCCAGCCACTGAGCCACACAATCTCTCTCTACTGTACTCTCAGGTTTTCCACACTCTCGTCTACCACTTCTCTTTTTTTTTTGCCCCCCACCTCCTGCCTATCCATCCATCGTCCACCGCTTATCTGAGGTGGGGTCGCGGGGGCAGAAGCCTAAGCAGGGAAGCCCAGACCTCCCTCTCCCCAGCCACCTCCTCCAGCTCCTCTGGGGGAGGCGTTCCCAGGCCAGCCGGGAGATATAATCCCTCCAGCGTGTCCTGGGTCTGCCCTGTGGCCTTCTCCCAGTAGGACATGCCCGGAACAACCCCTCTAGGGAGGCGTCCAGGGGGCATCTTGACCAGATGCCCGAACCAACTCAACTGACTCTTCTCAATGCGGAGGAGCAGCGACTCTACTCCGAGTCTCTCCCGAATAACTGAACTCCTCACCCTATCTCTAAGGGAAAGTCCAGCCACCCTGCGGAGAAAACTCATTTCGGCCGCTTGTATCCACGATCTTGCTCTTTCGGTCACTACCCAAAGCTCATGGCCATAGGTGAGGGTAGGAACGTAGATCGACTGGTAAATCGATAGCCACGCCTTTTGGCTCAGCTGTCTCTTCACCACGACGGACCATTGCAAAGCCCGCATTACTGCGGAAGCTGCACCGAGCCGTCTGTCAACCTCCTGCTCCATTCTTTCCTCACTTGTGAACAAGACCCCGAGATACTTGAGCTCCTCCACTTGAGGCAGTAATGTGTTCCCAACCCGGAGAGAGCATTCCACCCTTTTCCGGCTGAGAACCATGGCCTCGGATTTAGAGGTGCTGACTCTCATCCCTGCCACTTCACACTCGGCCTGCGAACCGCTCCAGTGAGAGCTGGAGGTCACTGTCCGATGAAGCCAACAGAACCACGTCATCCACAAATAGCAGAGACGAGATTTTGAGGTCACTGAAGCAGACCCCCTCTGCTCCTTGGCTGCGCCAAGAAATTCTGTCCATAAAACTTATGAACAGAATCGGTGACAAAGGACAGCCCTGGCGGAGTCCAACCTCAACAGAAAACGAGTTTGACTTATTACCAGCAATGCGGACCAAGCTCCTGATCCTCCTGTACAGGGACTGAATGGCTCGTAACAACGAGCCATGTACCCCGTACTCTTGGAGCACACCCCACAGAATGCTTCGAGGGACACGGTCGAATGCCTTCTCCAAATCCACAGAGCACATGTGGACTGGTTGGGCAAACTCCCATGCACCCTCCAGGATCCTGGCCAGGGTATTAGAGCTGGTCCAGTGTTCCATGGCCGGGACAGAATCCGCATTGTTCCTCTTGAATCCGAGATTCGACCATCGATCAAACTCTCTTCTCCAGCACCCCTAAATAGACCTTATCAGGAAGGCTGAGGAGTGTGATCCCCCTATAGTTGGAGCACATCCTCCAGTCACCCTTCTTAAAAAGGGGGACCACCACCCCGGTTTGCCAATCCAGAGGCACTACCCCCGATGTCCACGCGATGTTGCAGAGACGTGTCAACCAGGACAGCCCCACAACATCCAGAGCCTTGAGGAACCCAGGGTGGACCTTGTCCACCCCAGGGGCCCTGCCACCTCAGAGCTTTTTAACTACCTCGGTGACCTCGGCCCCTGATATGGACGAGCACCCCCAGTGTCCTCCAGAACTGCTTCCTCTAAGGAAGACATGCTGGTGGGATTGAGAAGATCCTCGAAGATCCTCCTGCCTATTAAGCCTTAAATAACCTTAAATAACCTAAAAGCAGCCCATCTAATGATACGCTTCACCAAGGCATCTCCATTCTTATCCTTGGGAGGGGAATACAATCACTTTATCCAACTCCCAACAGTGACAAAAACAAAATCCAAACTGACATTAGCACCCTTTATGGATACTTTTATTATATTAACAACCCTCAAATCACAAGACATCCACAATAAACCCACACTTTCCCATCAAAACAAACCTAACACTCACAGCATCCCCCTAATACTCAATCTTCTACCTACCCACACTGTCTCATGGTACAGTACGGACAGTGCGCCACATTTAAAACTGACGATAGGTTTGCGTGCGGCTGTTCCCTTCTCCCGCACAGAGCAAATCCCAGCGAACACAACGGGAAAAAAAAAAAAAACGAATGAGCACGATGTGCACAAAGCCCCCCGAGATGGTACGCTTAATAAAACTCTTCATTTGGGTTTTTTGTTTTTTCCCCTGCCTTTTTTTATAACCCTCTCCTAGCAAAACAGGTGAATGCATGTCCCGAAAGCTTACACTGGCTTCTATCACCACCATATCCACGCCATCGGGAGGCTCATTACCCGAGTCTCCATGACACTCAAGGTCTCACAAAAACCAACAACACAAATTCAATAACTTACATTGAAAGAAACAAGGGTCTAAATATGAGAAATCCTCTAAGAATAGCAAAAACACACAACAAACAAATAATGAATCAAAATCGCAATGCCAAAGTTTCTGTACCAACTCAAGGGTTTCCTTTTACACAGCTGGAACCACGCTGGGGATGCTCTCGAGAGAGGGGGCGCCAGTCAAGAAAGAGAGATTCAGACACACAAGGATACTGCGGAAAGGTGCTAAAGCTACACGTAGGTAAACAGATATCAAATATTTAAACGTTTTATTACCCGTGGATGCTAAGGATAGAGCTGCCAGGGAAGAGGAAAAGAGGAAGGCCTAAGCAAAGGTTTATGGATGTGGTGAGAGAGGACATGCAGGTGATGGATGTGACAGAGCAAGATGTAGAGGACAGAAAGATATGGAGAAGATGATCCACTGTGGCAACCCCTAACGGGAACAGCCAAAAGAAGAATAAAAAGAAGGTATGCAGGACAGAGGAAGGCCTAAGAGAAGGTTTATGGATGTGGTGAGAGGGGACATGCAGCTGATGGTGTAACAGAGCAAGATGGAGAGGACGGGAAGATATGGAATAAGATGATCCGCTGTGGCAACGCCTAACGGGAGCAGCCGAAAGAAGAAGAAGAAGAAGAAGAAGAAGAAGAAGAAGAAGAAGAAGAAGAAGGTATGCAGGACAGAGGAAGGCCTAAGAGAAGGTTTATAGATGTGGTGAGAGAGGACATGCAGGTGATGGGTGTAACAGAACAAGATGAGGAGGACAGAAAGATATGGAAGAAGATGATCCGCTGTGGTGACCCCTAACGGGAGCAGCCAAAAGAGGAAGAAGAAGATGACATAACTACAAAGAAAACAAGAACAAGATGAGGAGGACAGAAAGATATGGAAGAAGATGATCCTATCCATCCTAGCGGGAGCAGCCAAAAGAAGAAGAAGAAGGTATGCATGACAGAGGAAGGCCTAAGAGAAGGTTTACGGATGTGGTGAGAGGGGGCATGCAGGTGATGAGTGTGACAGAGCAAGATGTAGAGGACAGAAAGATATGGAAGAAGATGATCCACTGTGGCAACCCCTAACAGGAGCAGCCGAAAGAAGAAGAAGGAGAAGATATACAGGACAGAGGAAGGCCTAAGAGAAGGTTTATAGATGTGGTGAGAGGGGACATGCAGCTGATGGTGTAACAGAGCAAGATGGAGAGGACGGGAAGATATGGAAGAAGATGATCCGCTGTGGTGACCCCTAACGGGAGCAGCCAAAAGAGGAAGAAGAAGATGACATAACTACAAAGAAAACAAGAACAAGATGAGGAGGACAGAAAGATATGGAAGAAGATGATCCTATCCATCCTAGCGGGAGCAGCCAAAAGAAGAAGAAGAAGGTATGCATGACAGATGAAGGCCTAAGAGAAGGTTTACGGATGTGGTGAGAGGGGGCATGCAGGTGATGAGTGTGACAGAGCAAGATGTAGAGGACAGAAAGATATGGAAGAAGATGATCCGCTGTGGCAACTCCTAACGGGAGCAGCCAAAAGAAGAAGAAGAAGAAGAAGAAGGTATTTATTCTTATGTTGTTAGAGTTTGATACCACTGACCACTCTATTTCATTACGTAAACTAGAAAATCACTAAGGGCTAGGAAGCACTGTCCTTCGCTACTTTTCCTTAGTGTTGCTCCAGGGCTACCATAAACCCCCTTCCTCCCACTCCCCTAGAGCTACGTCAGTATGTACAAATCCAGGAAATGAATACCAGTACCACGTGTTGACAAGGCGTTCTGAGAGTGTAATATGTAGCTTTTTTATTTCTCAAAATTGTTAAAAGTAGTAATGCCACCCTGACCAAAGCATTGCTGGTCCGGGATGCAACAATGAACATGTTAAATTTCCCAGGCCTAATATATATATATCTATTATATAAAAAAATCTTGGGTTGAGATGTGATCATCTCGGAGAAACACTTTGACGTCATGCAAGACTAGACATTACAACCTTAGGAAGCAAAACCCTTGAGACGGTGACTTTTGCACGTCACACCCTACTTACAAACAATTTAAAACAAGTTCACAGAAACAGCACTAACGCGGGTTGTAAACGACATTCTGATATCCTCTGATGAAGGAAACTCCACTGTAATTATGTTGTTGGACTTAAGCACAGCATTTGACACCATTGGCCATCCTGTTTTACTGCACAGGCTAGAAAATGACATTGGGCTCACAGGCACTCTGCTCACTTGGTTTAGTTCTTATTTATCAAATCGATTCCAATCTGTACAGAAATGTGCTAACAGGACTCCATCATTATACACAGAAGTGAGATATGGTGTCCCGCAGGGCTCAGTACTAGGACCTTTGCTGTTTTCACTTTACATGCTTCCACTGGGATCTCTTATTACGAAACATCATGTTAATTTTCATTTGCATGCAGATGACACCCAGTTATACCTTTCATTTAAATCAAATGAAGTTTCTCCGATGTCTTTAATTAGTTGTGTTAGTGAATTAAAGGAGTGGATGGATGAGAACTACTTGTCTTTAAATACAGATAAAACAGAGATGTTAATTGTTGGAGGGAATGACGCTGATCACAACGATATTTTGTTATCATTTAACTCAGTTGGAATCACCATTAATGTTACTGAATCAGCCCTCAATCTTCTCTTTGACTCTAGCATGTCATTTAAAGAGCAAATTACAAAGTTGTCCAAATCCTGTTTCTTCCATCTTAAAAATGACAAGGGTCTGTTAAAGCCCATTGCGGCAATTCTTGTGTGATTTTGGGCTATACAAAAATAAACTGTATTGTATTGTATTGTATCTAACCTCGCAGTTGTTGGAATGCTTTTGGCAGACACACTTCATCTGCTCCCAGCTCTTAAAAAATATTATACGTTCTAGATTGCATGTGAATGACTAAGCAAAGAAGAAAGAGCAGCACGTCGAAAAGAGACACAAAAACGTTGGGAGAGAAAAGAAGGTAAAAAAGGATGCACAAGAGAATAATATGTGCAAATTCTGAAAATAAGGAAAGTAATAATCATCCCGGACGTCCCGCGAGAGACACTTTAACGTCCCGCAAGACAAAGCTGTGAGACCAAAGGACAGCTGCTGTGCAGGGTATTAAATGATTGACGTGCAGTGCGACAAACAGAACACGCAGCTCAGCAACAGAAAGACAGCAGCTGATCCGTCCGCATCTCCTTAGATTGCGTTCAGCCCAAAACCCCCCCCCCCTTCACAATGTGAGCGGCAGAGATGTGTGTGGGGGGGTAGGATGGCTGCTGTACAGGCTTTGAAATGATCGACGCGCAGCACGAAAAGCAGAACACACAGCACGGCAGGAGGAGCAGTAAGCAAGCAGGTGATCCGTCTGCATCTCCAAAGCGTGCGTCCAGACACCCCTAGAATTTTCCTTGAAAATATACCATTTCTCCCAAAAAATTGTTGCAATTACCAAATGTTTTGGTATACACATGTTTATTTCCTTTATGTGCATTGGAACAACACAAAAAAACAGAGAAAAAAAGCCAAATCTGACATCATGTCACACAAAACTCAAAAACCGGGCTGGACAAAATTATTGGCACCCTCAACTTAATATTTGGTTGCACGCCCTTTGGAAAAAATAACTGAAATCCAAGCGCTTTCTATAACCATCAACAAGCTTGTTACACCTCTCAACTGGAATTTCGGACCACTCTTCTTTTGTAAACTGCTCAAGGTTTCTCAGATTTGAAGGGCGCCTTCTCCCAACAGCAGTTTTGAGATCTCTCCATAAGTGTTCAATCAGATTTAGATCCGGACTCATTGCTGGCCACTTCAGAACTCTCCAGCGCTTTGTCTTCAACCATTTCTGAGTGCTTTTAGAGGTATGTTTGAGGTCATTATCCTGCTGGAACACCCATGACCTCTGACGCAGACCCAGCTTTCTGACACTGGGCCCTACATTGCGCCCCAATATCTTTTGGTAGTCTTCAGATTCCATGATGCCTTGCACACAGTCAAGGCATCCAGTGCCAGAGGCAGCTAAACATCCCTAAAACATCTTAGAACCTCCACCATGTTTGACTGTAGGTACTGTGTTCTTTTCTTCATAGGCCTCATTCCATTTTCTGTAAACAGTAGAATAATGAGCTTTACCAAAAAGCTCTACCTTGGTCTCATCTGTCCATAAGACGTTCGCCCAGAAGGATTTTGGCTTCCTCAAGTACATTTTGGCAAACTCCAGTCTGGCTTTTTTATGTTTCTGTGTCAGCAGTGGGGTCCTCGTGGCTCTCCTGCCATAGCGTTTCATTTCGTTCAGATGTCGACGGATAGTTCGAGCTGACACTGTTGCACCCTGAGTCTGCAGAACAGCTTGAATATGTTTTGAAGTTGGGGTGTTTATCCATTATTTGGACTATCCTTCGTTGCAGTCTTTTATCAATTTTTCTCTTCCGTCCACGTCCAGGGAGATTAGCTACAGTGCCATGTGTTGTGAACTTCTTGATTATGTTGCGCACAGTGGACAAAGGAACATGAAGATCTCTGGAGATGGACTTGTAGCCTTGAGATTGTTGATATTTTTCCACAATTTTTGTTCTCAAGTCCTCAGACAATTCTCTGCTCTTCTTTCTGTTCTCCATGCTTAGTGTGACACACTCAGACACACAACAGAAAGGTCAACTTTTCTCCATTTTAACTGGCTTCAGGTGTGATTGCTATATTGCCAGCACCTGTTTCATGCCACAGGCGAGTTCAAACAAGCATCATATGCTTGAAATAAAACGATTTACCCACAATTTTGAAAAGGGTGCCAATAATTTTGTCCGACCCATTTTTGGAGTTCTGTGTGACATGTCAGATTTGGCATTTTTTCTCTGTTTTTTTTGTGTTGTTCCAATGCACATAAAGGAAATAAACGTGTGTATACCAAAACATTTGTAATTGCAACAATTTTCTGGGAGAAATGGTGCATTTTCTGGGAAAATTCCAGGGGTGCCGATAATTTCGGCCATGACTGTATATACAGTGCATTCGGAAAGTATTCACAGCGCTTCACTTTTTCCACATTTTGTTATGTTACAGCCTTATTCCAAAATGGATTAAATTCATGTTTTTCCTCAGAATTCTACACACAACACCCCATAATGACAACGTGAAAAAGTTTACTTGAGGTTTTTGCAAATTTATTAAAAATAAAAAAATTGAGAAATCCCATGTACATAAGTATTCACAGCCTTTGCCATGAAGCTCAAAATTGATCTCAGGTGCATCCTGTTTCCCCTGATCATCCTTGAGATGTTTCTGCAGCTTAACTGGAGTCCACCTGTGGTAAATTCAGTTGACTGGACCTGATTTGGAAAGGCACACACCTGTCTATATAAGGTCCCAGAGTTGACAGTTCATGTCAGAGCACAAACCAAGCATGAAGTCAAAGGAATTGTCTGTAGACCTCCGAGACAGGATTGTCTCGAGGCACAAATCTGGGGAAGGTTACAGAAAAATTTCTGCTGCTTTGAGAGAGTAGAACCTTCCAGAAGGACAACCATCTCTGCAGCAATCCACCAATCAGGCCTGTATGGTAGAGTGGCCAAACAGAAGCCACTCCTTAGTAAAAGGCACATGGCAGCCCGCCTGGAGTTTGCCAAAAGGCACCTGAAGGACTCTCAGACCATGAGAAAGATTGAACTCTTTGGTGTGAATGCCAGGCGTCATGTTTGGAGGAAACCAGGCACCACTCATCACCAGGCCAATACCATCCCTACAGTGAAGCATGGTGGTGGCAGCATCATGCTGTGGGGATGTTTTTCAGCGGCAGGGACTGGGAGACTAGTCAGGATAAAGGGAAAGATGACTGCAGCAATGTACAGAGACATCCTGGATGAAAACCTGCTCCAGAGCGCTCTTGACCTCAGACTGGGGCGGCGGTTCATCTTTCAGCAGGACAACGACCCTAAGCACACAGCCAAGATATCAAAAGAGTGGCTTCAGGACAACTCTGTGAATGTCCTTGAGTGGCCCAGCCAGAGCCCAGACTTGAATCCGATTGAACATCTCTGGAGAGATCTTAAAATGGCTGTGCACCGACGCTTCCCATCCAACCTGATGGAGCTTGAGAGGTGCTGCAAAGAGGAATGGGCGAAACTGGCCAAGGATAGGTGTGCCAAGCTTGTGGCATCATATTCAACAAGACTTGAGGCTGGAATTGCTGCCAAAGGGGCATCGACAAAGTATTGAGCAAAGGCTGTGAATACTTATGGACATGGGATTTCTCAGTTTGTTTATTTTTAATAAATTTGCAAAAACCTTAAGTAAACTTTTTTCACGTTGTCATTATGGGGTGTTGTGTGCAGAATTCTGAGGAAAAAAATGAATTTAATCCATTTTGGAATAAGGCTGTGACATAACAAAATTTGGAAAAAGTGATGCGCTGTGAATACTTTCTGGATGCACTATATATATGTGTATTTTGCATAGTTTACTGTCAAATAATGCAAAGAGTACGTGACACGTGTTTTGCCCCAATTCTGGGCTCATCAGGTGTACACAATCACTGCACCCCCTCTCGGGGATCGAACCTCAGATGTCAGCAGCAAAGCTTCTCAACGTTGCGCCACACTGTGTAGTTCGTTTATTTGACAGCATGTAGATCGGGGTAATTACATTCATGACATTCGTAGTCTGAATCACAATCTGATTGTATGGTTTATTACCTACCAGGTAACACTTGTGGTTGGTCTGCAAGTCAGCAAACATCTGCCACGGTGCCCTCTTTCAGTTGCGAGAAGCAGATCATAGAATGTTGCATAGTTTACTGTTAAATAATGCAAAGAGTACGCGACACGTATTTCGCCCTAAGGTAGATAACCACCCATACAATCAGATTGTGATTCAGACTATGAATGTCATATATATATATATATATATATATATATATATATATATATATATATATATATATATATATATATATATATATGTGTGTATGTATATATGTATGTATGTATGAATGTATATACAGTAGTCCACTTGTGAGAGATACATTATGTGACCCCCTGTGGATGAGTGAAATTCACAGGTAACTTTATATATACAGTTAAACCATGGCGTTATGTTCCTGAAAAACCCCCACAAATACAGAAACTACCTGTGCATTGGTGTATTGGTGATTCTAAATTGTCCCTAGTGTGTGCTTGGTGTGTGTGTGTGTGCCCTGTAGTGGGCTGGCGCCCTGCCCATGGTTTGTTTCCTGCCTTGTGCCCTGTGTTGGTTGGGATTGGCTCCAGCAGACCCCCGTGACCGTGTAGTTAGGATATAGCGGGTTGGATAATGGATGGATGGATGGAATTATTAAGGATAAGACTGAGCAACACCTGGCAAGGACAGGAGTTATTAGGAGCAGTCAGTGTGAGTTTAGAAGAGGGAGGTCGTGTTTTACTAACATGCAGGACTTCTATGAGGAGGCAACAAAAGGATATGACCAGAGTGGAGCAGATGAGATTATTTACCTGGACTTTCAGAAAGCATTTGTTGAGGTGCCACATGAGAGGTTGGGCATCAAATTAAAAGAAGTGGCAGTTCAGGGTGATGTTTTTAGATGGGTGCAGAATTGGCTCAGACACAGGAAGCAGATGGTGACGGTGTGAGGAACCTCATCAGAACTGGGTGATGTTAAGAGTGGTGACCAGCAGGGGTCAGTGTTAGGGCCGCTGTTATTTTTAATAAATATAAATGATTTAGATAGGGATATAAGTAACAAGCTGGTTAAGTTTGCAGGTGATACCAAGATAGGTGGATTAGCAGATAATTTGGAATCCATTATATCATCACAGAAGGAATTGGATAGCAGACAGGCTTGGGCAGATTTGTGGCAGATGAAATTTAATGTCAATAAATGTAAAGAATTGCACATAGGAAGCAAAAATGTGAGGTTTGAATACACAATGGGTGGTCAGAAAATCGAGAGTCGACCTCATGAGAAGGATTTAGGAGTCGTAGTGGACTATCAGCTATCGACTTCCAGACAGTGTGCAGAAGGCTAACAGAATGTCAGTGTGAACGCTGAAGTCGGAAAAAACAACGGGAGACTAAAACCAATTTAAAATAAAAAGCAATTTCTTTATTCTTTATTCTTGGTGAGTTTAAAAAGACTGAGCGACTGCCCCCCCACCCCAGCTCAGTGCAACTGATTTGGGATCAGACAGACTACTATAAAAAATCCCTCTCTTTTATTACCTAGCTTGTTCATTAGCCAAAGAGAGAGAAAAACATAGCAGTTCATGTTGAGGTCATACCTAGATTGCTGTAAGTTACGGTTACATCCTGATTTATTACATACAGGAGTATAATAAAATAAAGAGTTATCAGACACTCGCATTCCTAAGGAATACACCCTTCTCAGTATACACACACAAGACCAATTTAAGCAGTTTCTTATAGTTCATTACATTAGTTATAAAGAGATTACATTCTTAAAGCTTTAATATCTTCATTACATTATAATTGTTTGGTTAGATTAATAATCCTTTATTTATTAATTCATAAATGGCATTTTGTCTTATATTTTTAAGCAAGAGTAAAGAAAACGATCACATTGATTTATAATATCACAGGGTGTTCTGTTAGTATCAAGAGGTCAGCATTTTCACATAAAAGAATGTAAGTTAATCACATAATTCTGTGCACAAGCTTAATTCTTTTTCTACCTAAATGAAGAACAAATTCATATACTGTAGAAGTAATAAATCATATAGCTCTCTGTAGCATGATTAATACAAAATACAGTCCTTGGTATGTATGAGGTAACTAATCATTACAGTTAATAATGTTTTTCTTCTTTCTCATCAGGTTATATAGCGCCTTGATGTGTGGAGTACAAGTCACAGGAGGTTCTGCTCAAGCTTTAAAACACACTGGTGAGGCCTCATCTGGAGTCATGTGTGCAGGTTTGGTCTCCATAAGGACATAGCAGCACTAGAGGTGGTCTAGAGAAGAGCGACTAGGCTGATTCAGGGCTACAGGGGATGAGTTATGAGGAATGATTCAAAGAGCTGAGCCTTAAAGAGATGAAGAGGAGACCTGACTGAAGTGTTTAAGATGATGAAGGGAATTAGTCCAGCGGATCAAGACTGTTGTTTTAAAATGAGTCCATGTGAAATATTACAAGTAGGAATGTGTGATAAAAATACACAATGGGAGGTCTGAAAATTGAGAGTCCACCTTATGAGAAGGATTTGGGAGTCATAGTGGACTATCAGCTGCCAGACAGTGTTGAGAAGCCATTAAGAAGGCTAACAGAATGTGAAGTTATATAGTGCCTTGATGAGTGGAGTACAAGTCACAGGAGGTTCTGCTCAAGCTTTATAACACACCGGTGAGGCCTCATCTGGAGTCCTGTGTGTAGTTTTGGTCTCCAGGCTACAAAAAGAACATAGCAGCACTAGAGGTGGTCCAGAGAAGAGCTACTAGGCTGATTCAGGGCTACAGGGAATGAGTTATGAGGAAAGATTAAAAGAGCTGAGCCTTTACAGGAGATGAAGAGCAGACCTGACTTGAAATGTTTAACATTATGAATGGAATTAGTGCAGTGGATCGAGACAGTGACTTTAAAATGAGTTCATCAAGAACACGGGGACAGAGTTGGAAAATTGTGAAGGGTAAATTTCACACAAACATGAGGAAGTTTTTCTTTACACAGAGAACCACAGACACTTGGAATAAGTGACCAAGTAGTGTGGTGGACAGTAAGACTTTAGGGACTTTCAAAACTTGACTTGATGTTTTTTTGGAAGAAATAAGTGGAGAGGACTGGAGAGCTTTGTTGGGCTGAATGGCCTGTTCTCATCTAGAGTGTTCAGTGAGAAGGTGGGTGGCGGTGGAGAGAGGGTGAGGTCAAAAACAGTGGACAATGGGCTCATTCATCCTGGATGCGGTTCAATAGGCGGACGCGTAGTTAATAAACATTTATGAATTTTTTAATTTTGTATTTTTTGATTTTTTTAGATAACTGAAATTGCAAATGGAGGATCCGCAGTTGAGGGTGGAACACCACACATACACACACACAAACATCAGCACTTTTATGCTGAACTACTGCTCAGGTTTTCTGTGGGCTGTCTTCCTGTCACCCGTCCCAAGGTTTCCATCACTCCTCCCCGCTCACCGTCACAATACTCGGCTTATTTTGTCTGCCACAGAGTTCAAAGTCTCAATCCGACTCACCACATAATTGTCCTTCCAATTTGTGATGTCGTCAAACCTCCGGACGGCTGTAATTTTCTGTCCTTTGATCGCTCAGTGTTTGTTTCTCTGCCCCGCTCATCATGTACTAATCACTGTAACTAATTTAACCAAAAAAAGAAGAACACATAGATGATTTAAAATAAAGTTTTGTGTGTGTTTTTTTCTTTTTTCATAAATTTCATTTTTTTTTTCTTCAGCTTGCATGTTTCTCCTTTCCTTTGTGGCTTAAATAAACCCATTAAAGATATTATTTTCTCAAGACAGCACCACATGGCTTTGTCAGCTGCCGTGTTTGTTTTCCATTGCCTCATTTTATGATTGGCCATTTTGATTGCAGAGCCTGTTTTCCAAAACGTAAACGATTACAAATAAACATCTGTTACATCTTAATTAATGTAAACCCTACATGAGGCGGCTCGGCAATATCAGATGCTGTTTCTTTGATCAGGCACTTCAACAAGACTCTGCCCACTTCTCCTTCTGCTCAGTAGGTAGACTCCATAAAACCGCAAAACATCCCCCCGTGTGACGATGACCTCATGGTGCCTGCGCCAAGACTTGGGGAGAACAAAAGACACCGCAGCAGCGTCAGCCAAGCGGCTCCTTCAAAGAAACAGACCTACGGAAATGCAGCCAGCCTGACCTCTAAGACTGGGAGCTACTCAGGTGTTCAAGTGGCCACATAACACGCCATACGGTGAAAACTACACAAGAACACTGAGAAAGATCAAGAATGGACACACGAGTGAAAAACAATCATCTGTCCACTGACAGCACTGACATGTGAGGGCTGCTCATGGGTCTCCATCTGTACTCATCAACGTCTACGTGTGCACAGTGGAGTCCATCATCCTCATCATCACATCATGGCATCTGCTTGGCTCAAGAAGGTAAAGTACTGCAGAGGATGGCGAAGGTGGCGCACAATATGTCCAGCACCCCGCTGCCTTCAGGACATAAATAACACTTAATGAATTAGATAGATAGATAGATAGATAGATAGATAGATAGATAGATAGATAGATAGATAGATAGATAGATAGATAGATAGATAGATAGATAGATAGAAAGGCACTATATAATAGATAGATAGATAGATAGATAGATAGATAGATAGATAGATAGATAGATAGATAGATAGATAGATAGATAGATAGATAGATAGATAGATAGATAGATATGAAAGGCACTATATGATAGATAGATAGATAGATAGATAGATAGATAGATAGATAGATAGATAGATAGATAGATAGATAGATAGATAGATAGATAGATAGATAGATAGATAGATATGAAAGGCACCATATGATAGATAGATAGATAGATAGATAGATAGATAGATAGATAGATAGATAGATAGATAGATAGATAGATGTGAAAGGCACTATATAATGATAGATAGATAGATAGATAGATAGATAGATAGATAGATAGATAGATAGATATGAAAGGCACTATATGATAGATAGATAGATAGATAGATAGATAGATAGATAGATAGATAGATAGATAGATAGATAGATAGATAGATAGATAGATAGATAGATAGATAGATAGATAGATATGAAAGGCACTATATGATAGATAGATAGATAGATAGATAGATAGATAGATAGATAGATAGATAGATAGATAGATAGATAGATAGATAGATAGATAGATAGATAGATATGAAAGGCACTATATGATAGATAGATAGATAGATAGATAGATAGATAGATAGATAGATAGATAGATAGATAGATAGATAGATAGATAGATATGAAAGGCACTATATGATAGATAGATAGATAGATAGATAGATAGATAGATAGATAGATAGATAGATAGATAGATAGATAGATATGAAAGGCACTATATGATAGATAGATAGATAGATAGATAGATAGATAGATAGATAGATAGATAGATAGATAGATAGATAGATAGATATGAAAGGCACTATATGATAGATAGATAGATAGATAGATAGATAGATAGATAGATAGATAGATAGATAGATAGATAGATAGATAGATAGATAGATAGATATGAAAGGCACTATATGATAGATAGATAGATAGATAGATAGATAGATAGATAGATAGATAGATAGATAGATAGATAGATAGATAGATATGAAAGGCACTATATGATAGATAGATAGATAGATAGATAGATAGATAGATAGATAGATAGATAGATAGATAGATAGATAGATAGATAGATAGATAGATAAATGTGAAAGGCACTATATGATAGATAGATAGATAGATAGATAGATAGATAGATAGATAGATAGATAGATAGATAGATAGATAGATAGATAGATAGATAGATAGATAGATAAATGTGAAAGGCACTATATAAGATAGATAGATAGATAGATAGATAGATAGATAGATAGATAGATAGATAGATAAATGTGAAAGGCACTATATAAGATAGATAGATAGATAGATAGATAGATAGATAGATAGATAGATAGATAGATAGATAGATAGATAGATAGATAGATAGATAGATAGATAGATAGATAGATAGATAGATAGATAGTAGAATCTGATCACAAAAATGGCAGACTGCTATGTACCATCAAGTTCAGCGTAGCTTCCACTATATTTTGCCTGACAAAGGATATCCTGTCCGCATGAATTCTGGATTATGACACTTTCCTCTTTCTCTTTTTATTACCGTTAAGCAGATCTAAATACATCACCAATAAGCTCCTGCTAAAAATGAAACCAAAAATCCTCTGTGTCTGATATGAGGCATAAAAGGCTTGTGTCTCCAAACGCCAAATTCTAAAGCACGCACTTCCTTTTCGCTTGCAGTGTTTCAAGCAGCCGCTCCATTAAGCCCCAGCGCACACTTTCGGTTTATTGCCTCATTCTTCCTGCCATCAGTCAAAGAGAAGCTTTCTTTTCGGATGTTGAGTTGGTTGCATCTCTATGTGACTTTAATTTCCTAGTGTTTGCAAAGTAAACTAGCCATGAAATCATCTGTGATTATAGAGGGGCTCCTGTGCGACAAGCAGACTGGATTGATGGATCTCTTTTCCTGAGCTTAGCAATTCTCTCAATTCCAAGAATACAGAACGTCACTTAAAGTCTGATCCATGTAGACGAGACACTGAGTGGCAATGAGACCACAAAACAGACACTGGTGGGCACTGTTTCATAAGGGCACTACAATCTCATTACACAGATTTGTTAAATGTTTCATCCTGAAATAATAATAATAATAATAATAATAATTCATTACATTTATATAGCGCTTTTCTCAGTACTCAAAGCGCTATCCACACAGGGAGGAACCGAACCCACAATCTTCCACAGTCTCCTTACTGCAAAGCAGCAGCACTACCACTGCACCACCTGTGAGGCACCAAATGAAAAAAAAAAAATCAAACTGCATTTATGGTGAGTAATTTATAAGTATATAAAAATGTAATATGTACTTATGAGTCATGATCTCTCCAACATGTTCCTGCTTTTCACATTTTGCTGGCTTTATCACAATACTTAAAAGAAAGCATCTTTGTTTAGGCAGTGCTTTTCAAAAACTTGCTAGCTATACACATCAAGAGATGGGCACTAAGAGTAAATTATTTGCACACAACATAATATTCTCAAAAATGCCGACATGAATTAAGCATTTTGTGAGCCTGAAGCCTCTCCTGACAACATCAGGTGAACGGCAGAAAGCAGCTGTGTACAGTGAGTACAGTGAGATATGAAACTTACACACTTTGAGAGCCAATTGGGGGTGTACCGCCACCCTTACCCAGACACAGACAGGCAGGAGATAGGTTGTGCCACCCTCCACACATTTATTTACAGTTTTACCAGTCCACAATGTCAGTAAACACAACGCAACACACCAACATCATTCTGTCCCTTCTTGCCGCCAGGCCTTCTCCCTCCACTGCTCTTCAGGCTTTGTCCACTCCTCCCGACTCTGGTCACTTATGGAGTGAGGTGTCTCTCTTTTATAGGGCACCTGGATGGACTCCAGGTGCATAATGAGCTTCTTCCGGCCACACTTCTGGGTGTGGCGGAAGCGTGACCAAATAAGGCCCTGGAAAGGTCCATGCGCCCCTTGGTGTTGGCCACAGGTTCCAACAGGGTTGAGACCACATGCTCATAACCCGTGGCCCCACTGGAAACCAAGGGGGCTGCCCACTATCGGCCCGGGAACAAAACTGTCCCAACAATCCTCTTTCCCCCGGTCCTTCCACACTTTGGCGCGTCCTGGCCGGGCAAGAGCCCCGGCCATCCGCCACAACTTATTACAATGACCACAGAGGACGGTGCCATTTTTACAGCACATTGTCCCCGTCACTGCATTGGGACATTTGGATCCATACATGGAACACAGAGAAAGAGACCCCTGTAGGCCTCAGCAACACCTTTTCTAGCAGTAACTCAAACTTTCCTAGATGGCCACCCACACAAGTACTGGCCGGGCTTCAGGTGGTTGACCTGTTCTGAAGGGCATCAAATATACGATTCTTAATAACACTTAAAAACATCAAGTCGATAAAATTGGAGCCCAAGGAGTCACAGACACATAAAAAGAATGTAAGGCCTCCCTAAAGATTCACAAAGCAAGCTAGGACCTTATTTGGCCTGTCTAGAAATGGCCTTACTGCAGGGTGCCAGCCCACAACTACTACAGGGCAGGTTTTGGTGAAAATGCAACTCTGGTCTTAGAAGTTGGAAATGTACAGAAATGACTTATTGTAGTCCAGGCCAGGACAGAACAGGGACCCTTACCTGGTTGGGAGGCCAGTATAACAGAATGACTGGGTAAGCCAATTTATTTGGGATATTTTCTTCCCCAGAACACTAGGTGGCAGCATCCCTGTGCGGTACCTCTACAGATACCCACAGTGCATCCTGGGAAATGTAGTGCCGTAGAACAAATCTGTTGCGGTCTATGGGTGCCACCAGGGGGTTCTTCAGGGATAACAATACAATACAATACAATTTACTTTTGTATAGCCCAAAATCACACAAGAAGTGCCGCAATGGGCTTTAACAGGCCCTGCCTCTTGACAGCCCCCCCAGCCTTGACTCTCTAAGACAGGGGTCCTCAATCACAGTCCTGGAGGGCCGCAGTGGCTGCAGGTTTTTGTTCTAACCTGGTTGCTTAATTAAAAAGCAATTCTTTCCAATAATTTAATTTCATGGCTTGTTAGTGCTTTAACTCTGATATGTCAGGTAATTCTCATATCTTAGATTTTCTTTCCCTTTCTAAGGATATCATCCAAATGATTTGAAGGCTAAAATGGAGGAGTAATTCTCAGTCCTTCACTTTTTCTTCTTCAATTTCCTTCCAAGTATTTAATTAAACCCAATAGTGCTTGATAAATACACACAGGTGCAAATGGTAACAAGCTAAATGGAGTCTCTTTTGTCATTTGCATGTTATTGCTAATTAGGAACAAATAAAAACCAAGAATATGGCTGTTTAAGACTAAAATAAGCAATAAGGGTTCAAAATCTTAACGAGCGAGACAACTAAAGTGAAGCAGAAGTGTTACTAGAGCAATAAGTGCTTCTTATTAAGCAATTGGGTTGGAGCAAAAACCTGTAGCCACTGCGGCCATCCAGGACTGTGATTGAGGACCCCTGGTCTAAGAGGACAAGGAAAAACTCCCAAAAAAAAACCCTAGTAGGGAAAAAATGGAAGAAACCTTGGGAAAGGCAGTTCATAAAGAGACCCCTTTAATAATAATTCTTTACATTTATATAGCGTTTTTCTCACTACATAAAATGCTCTACACACAGGGAGGACCCAGGAAGCGAACCCACAATCTCCTTACTGCAAAGCGGCAGCAATACCACTGTGCCACCTGTGAGGATTCCAGGTAGGTTGGTTGTGCAGTGGGTGTCAAAAAGAAGGGGCATCAATACAATACAATGCAATACATAGAACAGAACAAATCTTCAATACAGTATAAAAATAAAAATTTTATAAGTACAGAGCAGAATTTAACAGGAGATGATATCCCATAATATGATTCGGATTTGTTCAGAGTCCTGGAGACCTCGGCCATCAAGCTGCCTCCCCCTATTAGCCATTCCACAGCTGAATCAGCACTGGGCCAGCCAATCAGATGAAAGTACCCCTCTACCCAACAATTCCTGTGATCCTCCATCAGGGACGACTTTACCTTAGGCAAGCAAAACAACTTGGCAGGTGGGCCGTGGCACCAAGTGCCACATTTGAGTGCCGAGAAGAGACACAGAATAGGTGAGGATTAGTAACAAATTCTAACTATCATGTTACTTATGTTTTAGTGCTAATGACTGACAACAGAGATGCAGTCTGTACAGTTGGTCAGCAGCTCTAGTCAGGGTGGACTGCCGGGACAGCCGGGATTTGAAAGCAGAGACCGAAGGGGCATCTCTTATAGTAGCAGGAAGACCATTTCACAGTTTAGGGGGGTTCTGTAACTAAAAGCTTGACCTCCCACTGTTATTTTATTAATCCTTGGAATCATAAGCTGACCAGCATCTTGAGATCTTAATGTGCGCTCTGGTTTTTAAGTCATGATAAGTTCAGACAAGTAAGCCGGACCTCGGCCATTTAAGGCTTTATATGTTAAAAGGAGGATTTTGAAATCTGCCCTAAACTTAACCGGGAGCCACTGTAAGGATTTAAGAACTGGAGTGATGTGTTCGTATTTTCTTCTTCTTGTAATAGCAGCATTTTGGATTAACTGGAGGCTGTATAAAGAACAGTTGGAACATCCAGTGAACACTGCATTGGAGTAGGATTCATGGTCTCTGCTCTGTGGGACTTCAGCCATACCTGGAATTGCTTCTGAGGGACACTCTAGTGACACATTAAGTACTCCCAGGTTCTGGAGAAAAGAAGCAGCCCCGCTCCAGTAATTTGAGCCCGAGTCGGGAAGAAGTAGAAACCTTTGTAGAAGGCATTTAGTTAATTAAAACCTTTCATTTGAATTGGGACTATGTTGGTGTACTTGTGTCTGTAGTTTGAGGTGCTGCAACACCCCCTGGTGGTCACAATATAATTTGAGTTACATTAAAACTCCAATTATCTGCACCCTCATTCTGTAACACTAAGACTAGTTTTGTTATAATTCATAAAAGCTTTGCTGTTATTACGAGGTACGTTCAAAAAGTTTCCGCACTATTATTTAACTCTGTTTATTAAGAATTTCCAAAACAACTTACATCACTTTTCTACATCGTCACTATCAATTTTCCCAGTCGCATGACACTTTTAGACACGACCAATTACCACTCCTCCCCCTCCACCGTTTCCAAACGAAAATATAAAAGTGCGGAAACATTTTGAAGGTCTCTCTTACTTTTAACCTCAACCATATCGAGTGAGTGGTCGAGGCGCTGGTGATTGTGGGAAGGTGGGCGTGACTCTCTCACCTCACTCTCCCCAGTTGCAGCCCTCGGATGTTGTTACTGAGTCATCAGTGTTGGTCGTGTACACATATTGTAACTCCACTGTTTTGTTCGCTTAGGATTGTCACATTTATACGACGATGAGGGACCACATGGAAAATCCACACCAGATTTCTCATACAGACTGTCCGAGTGCCATCGAAACAGTACTTTGGTATATCGGACAGCAGGAAGACACTTACGCCTGCTGATATTTTGATCCTAAGGCAAATGTGGAATGTTGTGGCAAAGAAGCGAGGAACATTATATTCACTGAGGTATGAAAAGAGTCTAATACTGTATCATATAAATCGGCAAAATATTTTATATCCAGAATTTTTAGATATGAAATGGCCGTGGTTATCTATTTTATCTGAGTTTTAAGTTATTCGAGGTAGTATCTGTCCACATTACTTTGGATAATCGTGACTCTACCGTATTTTTTGGTTTTATATTGGTTAGACTCTGTTTTCAAGATATTGTTTTATTTTGAGAAAGTTTTTTATCTCTCGCCTCCTTCTTTGATTAAACGACACTATAGGAGCCTTCTAATGACTGCGATCCCTGTGTCGGTTGCATCAAAGGACAAAATGGTATAAATGTGTCGGCAGTTCCAACATGTCTCATCCCTTAGGCAGATTAAATTCTCTATAGAAATTCTAGCACTAGTTAGCATTAAAGTAAGTAGGCCCTAGTGTGGGGGCTCCCTTTCAGTTTATTGTAAACTCCCATCTGCTTTAGATGTTATTTCTCATTTTGCCCTCGTCTTTTGTTCACCTGTTCATTTTTGCCTCTTTCGGTACTAATCTGGTTACGCTCTTTAGAAGTTTCCATGCTGATCACCTCCTGGGGCCTCATGTATAAATGATGTGTACGCACAAAAATGTTGTGTACGCCCGTTTTCATGCTCACAACGTGATGTATAAAAACGAAACTTGGCGTAAAACCACACACATTTTCACATGGCTGCTCAGCTGCAATAAATTATTTCATCTTGCAAGAGGCAGGAACAATCTCTGGATGGGGAGCCAGTTCGTCACTATCACTGCGCCACCGTGTTCCCATGTTTAATAACATGCTTTAACTCCTATCATCATGAAAATGATATCAAGTATACATCTCAGTATTTTAATTATTCAGAGAGCTGTAATATCATGAATGTAATGGATTCTGTGTCCTGTCGGAGGAAGAGAAAGCCTGGAAGCACATAGTGATTCACACATAGAAGAACACATACAAAACAAAGCATTTAACATGCTGCTTTAGTTACGATAGGATTTGAGAAACTAGTAAATTAAACGATTTTAAGAAGAAGTTTATGATGTTCTACTTTAATAACAAAATAAACTACGTGATTAAACTGGAAATTTCGAGATTAGAGTTGACATTTTGAGCTTTTTTTCCCACTGTGTGCATATTTTTTTTTTCTTTTCTCTGTACCCTAATAAGCTTCATATGACACTCAGATGGTGGGCTACGACTTGCCTTTTCACGGCGACTTTGATATGTGACAACTTCTTTTTTATTTCAGGCACTGTGCGACTTTCTGAACTTGAGCTTTTGAGTTTCTCCGACTCGCTATGTCACTCGATTAACTTCCTTTTGTTCTATATACCACTGTTTAAACCAATAAATAGTACATTTTTCCTTTGCCTCCACTTGGTATTCGCTGAAATTCTTCTGTTTTCCCCCATGCTTTTGCCATTGCCTTCTCACGGAACGCTGAGCTTAAGTCCTATTTATATTGATTTGCATATTCAAAGAGGTGTAATTCTGGGAGGAGTTTGGGGAGTGGCAGCAGGCACGTGCGTTACTTTTCACACTGACTGGGATTTATTGAGCAGAAGAACGTGGAAGTTGGCGTACGCACAGATTCAAGCATCTGGATTTTTTTGTGCATACACACATTTCCGCTTTTGCCCATACGCCATGTTATAGTGTAAATTCTACACACGGCGTTATGCATGAGGTCCCAGGTTATTTTATTACTTTCCATTTTCACAATAATCACTGGATATGGTGTCCTATTACACTTTGAAGAGAGAGGAACCATAAAACCTCTGGCTTGATAAGACAAGTCCGACAAAGACTTTAGAACTCATTTATTTAAGTGAAAGTAAAAAAAAACACAAAAATTAGCCAAGGAAAAAATCAAGCAAAAACAATTTGGCTGAAAAGGAAATCCGAAGCCATAATCCAAAAATTACAAACCCAAAAATGGCAGAAAAAACATAACAGAAAACCAGAAAAAAAAAAGCAACACTTCCAGAAATCTTCAAATGCGACTCCATGATCCACTGCTAGGAGTACTGACTGCTCAAAATGGGAGAAAGTCCAAAACATTCAGAGTAAGGATCAGGAGAAAAAATGGAATCAAAGGGCAAAACCAGAGAGAACAATTGAAAAATCAAAATCGCAAAGCAAGGATTGTTTCAGAAACCAGTAATCCGGTGTTTCTCAATCTTTTTCCACGTGTGCCCCATTTTTTCATATTAGTTTTTGTGGTGCCCATCCATAAAGTTTTTATGCACATTCATATTTTTGATTATATTGAGATTTACCCAACAACACTAAATTTTAATTTGGGAATGCACTATTGGCAGAAATGCTCAGGTTTGGATCAGAAGGGGGCATCGCTGATATTTTATCATCATCAAAATATACAGTTACACATGTGACACATTTAAAATTAAAATCCACGCGATAAAATATGCATAAAATTCAAACATTTCTTCGGTTTTCATTACATTTCATGAAATTTTTTAGTAATTTTAATAATTCCACATTTGAAATTATTCCATTCTATAATAATAATTTTATAAATACTCCCAAGAATACTATCACTCCTTATTTCTAAAAACAATAGCTGACATATTAGCGATTACAGAAGTTACATAAGAGAGAAGGATGAACTTGAATTGTGATGTTTGTTTACGGGCTGACAGGCCTATCGATACACGAGTCGAGATGAGTCTTGAAATGACAACTGACGCCACTGATTGAATTGAATCGACATGCAGAGAGTCGCAGACTGCTGCTTTTATCTTTATTCACGCCTCAAACTTTACATTCTTTATTAACGTTATTATAATGTCACAAGCACTGTGAAAACTATAAACAAAAAATGTAAACATACATTTTTTAACATTTTAGAAAGAAACAGAGCATAAATTAATAAATGAAACAACATATAATCAATTGCGTATTTTGCTCCATTTACCAACGGTGAAATCATTTTAAAGATTTTAGAGATCAGCGTTTGCCTTCCATTATTTCCTCACAGTTTCTCCACACTTCCGGTATTCTACGTCATTTCATCCCCTACATGTGGAATGATTTTGCGGTCATTTACACGAATACCACAGAGCCGATAGTCGACATACTCTGTGTGATTTTTCTACCACAAACAGATGCAATAAACAGGTTTGTTTCAATAAATAGCTTCTACTGTATGTCAATTTCCATTTTTTTCATGCCCCTCCCACAGGTTGAAAAACACTGCAGTAATCAAACAAAATCAAAAGAATTGCACATTGCTAAATTTTGCCTACTCTTGGATACAAAATAGCTGTCGAGACAACCCGTTCACTCTTCACTAATTGACTCCCCCTGATCTCCTGACCATAAAAGCCATACCCCTGGCAATTGGGGCCAACTTCATGATGACAGAATCCAGAAAATGGCAGGGTTCATTGTTAAAATAAAATGGCATCCAATAAGTTATCTTCTAAATGAAGGCAGCAATCAAGAAAATGACCTCGGAATTACATTCCTTGAGTATGAAGACCACAGAAACAACAAACACATTCGTGACACTAGGACCCTCTTTCTGACCTCAACATGGAGGCCGGAATCAGCAATAGTGTTGGATTGATACAAACATTTTGACTTTGGTTCCAATAAAAGCTCTTACACCAGTTAAACTTGACTTGCTTGTATGGGATGTTATATGATTTTAATAAAATCAATAAAATGTTTATAGATAGATAGATAGATAGATAGATAGATAGATAGATAGATAGATAGATAGATAGATAGATAGATATGAAAGGCACTATATGATAGATAGATAGATAGATAGATAGATAGATAGATAGATAGATAGATAGATAGATAGATAGATAGATAGATAGATAGATAGATAGATAGATAGATAGATAGATAGATAGATAGATAGATAGATAGATAGATAGATAGATAGATAGCGTAGTTGGTAGGATTTGAGCTAGATAGATAGATAGATAGATAGATAGATAGATAGATAGATAGATAGATAGATAGATAGATAGATAGATAGATAGATAGATAGATAGATAGATAGATAGATATGAAAGGCACTATATGATAGATAGATAGATAGATAGATAGATAGATAGATAGATAGATAGATAGATAGATAGATAGATAGATAGATAGATAGATAGATAGATAGATAGATAGATAGATAGATAGATAGATAGATAGATAGATAGATAGATAGATAGATAGATAGAAAAGCTCTTACACCAGAGTACTGGTACCAAAACGATGCCAAAGCACATAACGGGAGGATTTTGTTCCCACTCTAGCTACTTCGTCTTGCCAGCCCACACAAACGCGAGCAGCTCAGCTCCACTCTGCTTACCCATGATCCACCTGGGGCTCATAATTGCTTAATCAAGTTTGCAGAGATTTATGTATATTAAAAATGGATGAGTTTATAAATACTTGGGATTAACAGTACAGAGTAATGCGGATTGTGGAAGAGAAGTGAAAAAGAGAGTGCAGGCAGGGTGGAGTGGGTGGAGAAGAGTGTCAGGAGTGATTTGTGACAGACGGATAGCAGCAAGAGTGAAAGGGAAGGTCTACAGGACAGTAGTGAGACCAGCTATGTTATATGGGTTGGAGACGGTGGCACTGACCAGAAAGCAGGAGACAGAGCTGGAGGTGGCAGAGTTAAAGATGCTAAGATTTCCACTGGGTGTGACGAGGATGGACAGGATTAGAAATGAGGATATTAGATGGTCAGCTCAGGTTGGACAGTTGGGAGACAAAGTCAGAGAGGCGAGATTGCGTTGGTATGGACATGTGCAGAGGAGAGATGCTGAGTATAATGAGAGAAGGGTGCTAAGGATAGAGCTGCCAGGCAAGAGGAACAGAGGAAGGCCTAAGAGAAGGTTTATGGATGTGGTGAGAGAGGTCATGGGTGTGGCACAGCAAGATGATGAGGACAGGAAAATATGGAAGAAGATGATCCACTGTGGTGACCCCTAACTGGAGCAGCCAAAAGAAGAAGAAGAAGAAGAAGAAGAAGAAGAAGAAGAAGAAGAAGAAGAAGAAGAAGAAGAAGAAGAAGAAGAAGAAGAAGAAGAAGAAAAAGGAGCAGTGGTCTCCTTTGGAGTTTTGGGCATGGTAATAATACAAATATGGTTTCAAAGAGCCTGGGGCCACTTGGAAACTCGGACATGAGTTGCTGGTACTGAATGTTAGCATAATGCTGGTATAGTACCATTTTCCAGATTGGTTACTTTGGTTATTTTTTGTACTGGTTCGCCACTTAACTCCAAAGCCTACGTCACACTAGGTTTCTTTTACAGCAATTTTCAGACATAGCCTTCATTTCCATAATCATAGCTCCTGTGAAGCCAATCGACTAACCTGACGTGTCTAACGACTGAGACCAACTAGTCTATGACTGGCTGGAATAGAGTCAAACAGGGTTGATTTTTCTCGTTAAGTCGGAGGAGTGGGATCTGTACGCAGTACAGCTGACAACCGAATGAACCAATGAATGCTCATCTGCATCTGAATGCATCAAATTCAGCAACAAGGATGAAGAAATGAGTCTTGAAACTCACAAAGAGAAGAGGAACTCACTTGTCTGATGTCTCTTATTTGACATATCATAAGAGAACGGAAAAAAGAAATAAAAGGCAGAGATTGCCGATGAACTTGCTGGAGTTGTTAACTTTTTATAAATTGTCACTACATCAGACAGCACGCTATTGGTTTGCCATAACTAGGGGCGAGCACAAAGATCGATGCTCAGTCGATAAATGTGACCTGACCTGTGATTTTCAGTCCGGTGCAGTGACAAGTTCAGCGACTGCAGTCAGCAAACCTGACATATCCCACTACAAAAAGTCCAGGTCTTGACACTTTATACTGATGTGTTCTCTTCTGCTGTCTCTGCAGAATGGAAGACTGGTGGCCACTCCATCTCTGACATCACTTCTGTGTCCATCAGCCAGGACCCTCCCCCTTTCTGCCTTGTGACCTCACAACCTGGAAATCGACCATCTGTGATGAAGTCGCCTCTGTCGAGTCGTTCCTGCATTTGTTGTATGTTTTCTTTGCATGATGCTTTCCAGCTACATGGGGTCACCAAGGTGGTACCCTAACTTTTTATCATTGTTGGTGTCTTGTTTTTGACATTAGCTAGTAGCTAAACATGTGGACTTGATGGACAGACTGGTTTCCTCGTTTGTCAAGTTTCTTATCTGGGCGTAATATGTGGGTGTGGGGGGTACAGAAGAGCTGTCTTAGGTCCTTCCTGACACGGGAAATTATCTCCACTGTGTCCATCTGGCTGTGACCTTCTGGGCAGCCCCTAATTTTTCATGGAGTTGAAGAGTGAAGGGTCAGTCGGAAGGTGACAGAGAAAGAGGGATGCCAACTGGTATGACAGTTTGAAGTTTTGGTGGAAAAGTGCACAAGGCAACCCACCCGTTCCATAGAGGTACAGATACAGAATAAAATGGATCATACAAGACGACGTCAATCAAGGACCATGCAAACAAAAAACAAAAGACAAAACACTTGCATTGTACTGATGCAGCAGGCCTAGTGTTGTAATGTGCTGCAGCAACCATGATGGAGCAGGAATGATGTCTTATGTAAGGTGCGGCGATTACAAAATTATCAGGCGATTGTTTGCCCACAGCCTTGTGCCGTTACGTCCGTGATGACGATTACCACCTCCTGTGAAGTGGCCACTGCCAGTGGCCAAGTCAACAAATACTTCAATCGCCGGGCCTGTTTTGAGTTTCATAATGAAACAGAGCCGTGTTTCATGCTGCCAGAAGGCTCAAGCAATTGCCACATGCTAATTTGAGATAAAACGTTTCAGCATGGCCAGGTAAAACAAAGTGGCCGTTCTCTAAGCACGATCTGTCCATCCGTACGAGACGTCGTTAACTAAGTGCTTCCATATGGCCCCTAGAAGCTGAGATGACCTCACTAGCTGCAGCTGTTTACGCTTAGAGGTTTTCACTGCTTGAAAGCCGCACTATTGTTTTCCCAAGGAAAGAGCTGATTCCCTTAGGTAGAAAGTAAATCCAATACTGTACTGTTGATGTGATCTGGAAAACAACAAGCGGGCTGTTGTCCACGGACTGCTAAGCGGAAGAAAGTTGTGGGCACCAGTCCAGGAAACAAACACAACTGAGCTTGAAGGGGGCTTCTGCTCTGCCCAGGCACCAATCGACCGAGGAGCAGCAGCGAGGGGAACAGTGGTGGAGTGATCGGTACTCTAGGGTCCCCTCCGGTCACCTGTTTCAGCAGGCATGTTCACCTCGCCTCTGCTTTAGTGCATAGCAAAGACACACAATGGCAAGAGAAAAGTATGTGAACCCATTGGAATTAATCATATTTATGTATGAATGTTTCTTAAAATTCATGCAAGTTGCAATAATGAACAAACACAGTCCGTTTTAACCAATTAACCACAAATTCTTGTATTGTTCGTGTCCATTTTGAATATGTCATCGAAACATTCACAGTACATGTGCACTCCTAGTCTGTAGACTTCAAAATAAAAGCTAACTGGAGACAGGAGCTGGTAAACCTGAAGTCCAACCAATAGGACGAGATTGGAGGTGTGGTTTAGACAGACTGGGAGGAGCTTAATGGCACAGTCCATCTGCATGTTAAATAAGGAAAGTGTATAGAAATACGTGATGCCCTGTTGTTAATTCTCACATTGCGTTATTTAAGTTAATTCATCTATTTACTTATTAGTATTTATTATTATTAATATCATTAGGGTGTATCCAGCAAGGGGTGCATTCTCCCTGGGAATAAATCATTAGGGATTGCAGCCATTACTAAAACCATATATATATATATATTGTCACGCACGTGCGATTAGTGAGCAGCGGAACGACTCAAAACGGGACGGGAAATCATATGTCAGACGGGAATGGCGGAGTACTAACCTCTCTCTCTTTATCTCTGCAGAAAGAAGGACGCACCGCCACCATGAATCCACCTGAACACATGAAAACAATACTACACTTCCACCTTCCCTCTGTCTCTCCCCGATGACGTCAACAATCCCAGCATCCATCACGGTTCCTTCCCAGCAGTCCATTCACCTACTTCCGGTCCCTCCATATAAATGTTCCCCTCTCCGCCATTATGGCGCTGTATATCGAATGCCAGTTTTGAACTTATTCTGTACAAACCTTATCTTTCTTTACAGTATACGGGGCCGGAAACCCCAAACCCCAGGCCAGGGGGTGGCAGGGTGCACTAAACCTTCTCCTGTTATCTCTACAGACCAGCCGCAGGAAAACCTGATTCAGTGCTGACGTAGCCAGTTCTGGCACCCAGAAGAAGGTCACTTCTGGCACACAGGCTGATGTCAGAAGGACATCACTTCCAGTTCCCCTACATCAGTTCCGGTCTGATCCCTCAAAGCCGCCATCTTTTCCAGCCCTCGTCAGTTCTGTCTTGGACTCCGCATTGTCAACAGCTTTGTGCTATTTCAAAAAACCACTTGAAGTCAAGACTATTACATGGGTGGCTGCCTCAGACCTTTTTAAGTGTGTCGAGTCTGTTCATTTTTACTATATATATAATATATATATTATATATATATATACACATATATATGTAATATATATATATATATATATACAGTAGAAATATATATATATATATATATATATATAGGGCGGCACTATTGTGCAGTGGTAGGGCTGCTGCCTCGCAGTTAGGAGACCTGGGTTCACTTCCCGGGTCCTCTCTCCGTGGAGTTTGCATGTTCTCCCCGTGTCTGTGTGGGTTTCCTCCCACAGTTCAAAGACATGCAGATTAAGTACATTGGTGATCCTAAATTGTCCCTAGTGTGTGCTTGGTGTGTGTGGGATTGGCTCCAACAGACCCCCTTGACCCTGTAGTTAGGATACAGCGGGTTGGATAATGGATGGATATATATATATAGTGGACCACCCTAACCTAACACAGACAGGCAGACACAAGTTTGCCACACAACACACACTTTTATTTACAGCTGTGAGTGCTTTTTCTGATCCTCACAGCACAGTACATCGCTGCAGCAGTATAGCAAAAGTAAACACAGTCCCTTCTCTTTGCTAGTTCATCCGCCTCCTCTTCTTTTCGGTGAGCTTCGTCCACCTCCTCCCGACTCTGGCTTCTCAAATGGAGTGAGGTGGCTCCTTTTATTCAGCACCTGGGAGTGCTCCAGGTGGCTCATTATTATTAGCTGGAACCTCTCCTAGGTGTGGTGGTATTCAAGTATAAGGCTTTGCAGCTCCCCCTGGCAGCCCCCATTGGAAGCCAACAGGACTACACCAAATCCAGCTCCCAGCGTGCCCTGCAGGAATCAGGTGTGCCACAGCCACCCTCCCAGGAGGGTGGCCCTCTAGCATCCCAGGGGAGGTAGTGCCTCGCAGATGCTCTTTCCCCAAGTCCTTTCATCCAGTTGAGATTCTGGCTGGGTCATGGCCGAGGCCACCTGTCATAATATATATATATATATATATATATATATATATATATATATATATATATATATATATATATATATATATATATATACGAGGGTTGTCTGGGTTCCGCGCCAAATCACTCGAAATAAGTAGCCAAGGATTTTTTTTTCTATTTTTCTCATGTACTTCGATCCTTTTTAAACTTTTCCAAGTATTCACCGCCAACATCAATGCACTTTTGGGCTCTTCTGACCCACGCTGCAAAACACTCGCGAAAGGCTGACTTTGGGAGGTTGTCCAGCTGTTCTTTGACAGCTGCAATCAGTTCCTCTCGAGTTTCGAAGTTGTGGCCTCGCAGGGGTTCTTTCACCTTCGGGAAGAGCCAAAAGTCACGTGGTGCAAGATCGATTGGCCAATGTTGAACTTGTCAAGTAAAAACTTGCACCATTCCACGCGAGCTTGCTTTTGTTCCACAGTCAGCAGCCTTGGAACCCATCGGGCACATTTCTTTGTAAAGCCAAGATCTCGTCGAATGATGGTGTCGACAGCATACCGGGTCATCCCAAGTTCCAGGGCAATTTTCCTGATGGTCACACGACCATCTTTTTCCAGGAACTCCTTCACACGATCAGCATTTCTGCCATTAGTTGAACTTCGCGGTTTCGGTTCACGTTCTTCATCGTCAAAGTTGAAGTGGCCTGTGCTGAAGCGCTGGAACCACTTAAAAACCATCGTCTTCTTTGGAGCATTCTTCTTGAAGATGCGAGAAAGTTTTTGGCAGCACTCTTTAGCTGTTAAACCATCAGAAAAGTCGTAAAAAATCATCACTCGAAAGTCACGCACGCACGGAGTCGGGAGCTTCGCCGCTAGCGCCGGCTGTGCACTCTCAGTTCGTTTGCTTCTCCTGTTCATTCTGAAGGAAGAGAGGGAGCAAAACATCTGAACAAAAACATGCAACCACTTGAATAATCCCTCTACACAGCAGAACAGGTTTCGACAGGCTGACACTCGAAAAAACGATAAAATTCCGCACGGAACCCAGACAACCCTCGTATATATATATATATATATATATATGGTAAAAACAGGTCTCAGAAGATCTGCGATCAAGTATTGTTGATGGGTGTGGGTTACCAAGTAAATACAAAGAGATTAGACATTCATCAGTCCATAATTAGACACAGTTAGGTGTAGAAATGGAGATTATTTAGTACTATGGCTGCTACCCCCCCTCCACCCCACAGAACAGGACACCCAGCCAAGATGACTCGAAAGGCAGAATGATTAATGAGGTATAACAAAGAACCCATTAGTAACAGCTAAATACTTGAAGGAATCACTGGAACAGGTGACCATCTCTGTTCATGAGTCTACCAGAAGCAAAATATTGAACAGGCATGGTGTCCACAGCAGGACACCAAGGAAGAAGCTGCTGCTTTCCATAAAAACATCGCTGCACACCTGATGTTTGTCAAAGACCAACCTTGACACTGTTGGGAAAGTCTACTGTTGACTCCTTAAACTAAGGATGAGTTTTTGAGAATACAAAGCAGTACATGTGGCATAAAATGGGCGCCGCGTAGCAACGTCATCCTGGTGGAGGAGGCATCATCACTGTGGGTTCCAGGATAGTTTGCCACAATAGAGGGGGAAATTATTCCTGAAGTTTATCAAGCCATCCAACAGGATAATGTCAGGGTGGCTGAAGCTCAATAGAAGTTGGGTGATTCAGCAGGAGAATGAGCCAAAAACATCAAACTAAATCTCCTAAAGAATGGCTTCAAAAAAAAAACCAAGAAAATCTGACATTTGGAGTGACCCGTCAGAGCCCAAGGTGTAATCCCCCAAACACCAGCCCACCCGTGCTGTTTACCTGTACTGACTGTGTCATTGGGCTCAGCTGAGTTTAGTATAAAAAAAAAAAATCAAAAAGTGAGGTTTGTCACACCTCAAACCAAAAAAAGAAAATGTGGGGACAAATACCGTGTGCCAACTGGGATAGCCGGCCATCCTAAATGACCCTGGTCTGGACAAAGGGGGTTAGAAAAAGGCAAGAGACCATTCCGTCATTCACTACTGGGAAGAATCCTTCAAATCACCCACACAACTTTAATGTCAGTTCAAAACTGTTTAAGTTATAGCAATATAAGATATGAAAAAAATCATCAAACATACGTTAGACTGAATTTATATCAATGTTGTTATTATTATAGATGAATTAACTACTTTTTCATTTATATTATTGTTGTGATGTGATATTTTACATATAACTTGATGAATATTTTGTAATGTATATCTTTATTTGTAATTTAGACAAAGCAATGTAATTTAGTGTTTACCCCCCTCCTTAGGAATGGGTCTGTTTGAATTTTACGACAGGATTTGGGGGATGTGTGTTTTAAACCAGTTTGGCAAGTGTTTCTTTGCTAAAGTCATTTCTACCCCCGCAAATGGGCTAAGGTGTACTTTAACATATGGTTTGGGGGCAGGTGTTAAGATGTTCTATTTCCCTATTGGTCTGAGGTATGGCTGTTTGGAATTGGCTTGTCTCAGAGGCCTTTAAGTACCATGATGTCCTATTGGCTCTCGGGGTTGGACAGAACATCTATAAATGTATGTGTTTAACCTCACAATCTCTCTCTTACTAACCAACATCTGGAAGAAGCATCTCTCTTGGTATCCTGTGATGAAGAGCACAGCTCAGCAGCCATTTTGAACAAACATGTGGCTGAAAGCTGAGCACCAATGATGCTTTAACTAGAGACATTTAAGTAACTAGAAGACTGTGTGCCGCCTGAACTACATATCATCATTTAATCAGGTTGTATGGTTGCCAATATTCAAATGTACTTTGCATTTTGTTATTATTTCTGAATATTATCAATAATACATTATTTTATGTGTAACTTAACTTCTGCTTGTCTTTTTACTACATCTAATTGCCTGAGGTTATAGATATAGAAGGGAAGGTGGGGATAAGTTATATACAATAATACCTTATAAACAGTGGTAAGTCTGTGAGATTAGGCATTCTAAGGCTACATATTAATAATACAATTGGGGAAAGTAGAGCAATATATATTACTCTACCAAGACAAAACAATTATCTATCTATTTATTAAATAGTGCCTTTCACATCTATCTATCTATCTATCTATCTATCTATCTATCTATCTATCTATCTATCTATCTATCTATCTATCTATCTATCTATCTATCTATCTATCTATCTATCTATCTATCTATCTATCTATCTATCTATCTATCTATCTATCTATCTATCTATCTATCATATAGTGCTTTTCTATCTGTTATATAGTGCCTTTCACATCTATCTATCTATCTATCTATCTATCTATCTATCTATCTATCTATCTATCTATCTATCTATCTATCTATCTATCTATCTATCTATCTATCTATCTATCTATTATATAGTACCTTTTCTATCTATCTATCTATCTATCTATCTATCTATCTATCTATCTATCTATCTATCTATCTATCTATCTATCTATCTATCTATCTATCTATCTATCTATCTATCATATAGTGCCTTTTCTATCTATCTGTTATAAAGTGCCTTTCACATCTATCTATCTATCTATCTATCTATCTATCTATCTATCTATCTATCTATCTATCTATCTATCTATCTATCTATCTATCTATCTATCTATCTATCTATCTATCTGTTATATAGTGCCTTTCATTTCTATCTATCTATCTATCTATCTATCTATCTATCTATCTATCTATCTATCATATAGTGCTTTTTCTATCTATCTGTTATATAGTGCCTTTCACATCTATCTATCTATCTATCTATCTATCTATCTATCTATCTATCTATCTATCTATCTATCTATCTATCTATCTATCTATCTATCTATCTATCTATCTATTATATAGTACCTTTTCTATCTATCTATCTATCTATCTATCTATCTATCTATCTATCTATCTATCTATCTATCTATCTATCTATCTATCTATCTATCATATAGTGCCTTTTCTATCTATCTGTTATATAGTGCCTTTCACATCTATCTATCTATCTATCTATCTATCTATCTATCTATCTATCTATCTATCTATCTATCTATCTATCTATCTATCTATCTATCATATAGTGCTTTTCTATCTGTTATATAGTGCCTTTCACATCTATCTATCTATCTATCTATCTATCTATCTATCTATCTATCTATCTATCTATCTATTATATAGTACCTTTTCTATCTATCTATCTATCTATCTATCTATCTATCTATCTATCTATCTATCTATCTATCTATCTATCATATAGTGCCTTTTCTATCTATCTGTTATAAAGTGCCTTTCACATCTATCTATCTATCTATCTATCTATCTATCTATCTATCTATCTATCTATCTATCTATCTATCTATCTATCTATCTATCTATCTATCTGTTATATAGTGCCTTTCATTTCTATCTATCTATCTATCTATCTATCTATCTATCTATCTATCTATCTATCTATCTATCTATCTATCTATCTATCTATCTATCTATCATATAGTGCTTTTTCTATCTATCTGTTATATAGTGCCTTTCACATCTATCTATCTATCTATCTATCTATCTATCTATCTATCTATCTATCTATCTATCTATCTATCTATCTATCTATCTATCTATCTATCTATCTATCTATCTATCTATTATATAGTACCTTTTCTATCTATCTATCTATCTATCTATCTATCTATCTATCTATCTATCTATCTATCTATCTATCTATCTATCTATCTATCATATAGTGCCTTTTCTATCTATCTGTTATATAGTGCCTTTCACATCTATCTATCTATCTATCTATCTATCTATCTATCTATCTATCTATCTATCTATCTATCTATCTATCTATCTATCTATCTATCTATCATATAGTGCCTTTTCTATCTATCTGTTATATAGTGCCTTTCACATCTATCTATCTATTTTTAGTTATTTATTTGCCTGTTTGATTATCCTTTTTTATTGTAAGTCTATTTTTTACTTCTTGTAAATCACTTTAACCTACATGTTTTAAATGAAAATGTGCTCCATTTATCTTTATTCACTTATTAATTCATCTATTTAATTTTTACTAGCTGTAAGTTTACTCTGCTGACGTAGCTCTCTTTCTCAGGGGTGGTGGTTGATTTGTTTTCAATCCTATCTTTGCAAAAATTGATTTGTACGTATGGAATGGTGTGTGATTTCAATAAAATCAATAAAATTGAAAAAAAAGAAAATGTGCTTTGTAAATAATAATAATAATAATAATAATAATAATAATAATAATAATAATAAAAGAGAAACTTTACCCTGTAACCCTGCAAAGAGCCCATGAGCCACATAACTAATATTAAGCATCGGCAGCAGCTTTTCGAGTTTTGTTCAATTTTTAGATACATACCTGCTCAAAGGTGTTACACTGAAAGTCTTCAAATCCAAAAATGTCCAGTATCCCAATCTCAAGTGTTGGATCTCTGTAAGGTCAAAAAAAGGAGAATTAACAAAAAAAAAACAATCAAACATGATAGAAAATCTGTAGGCTGCAGGGAATCAGCGAGCCACTAGTCCAGGAAGGATGACCTTCATCTGTCTGAGGTAGTAAAGCAAGTCTGCCCAACACGACTCCTACACTGATGTACATAAAGCTCTTCAATCTGTTACTGCATTAGCACATTTCTACAGTTTCAGTACAGTTGTGAACAGAATGGGTCCTTCAGCCCATCAAGCTTGTCCATCCTATTCACGGAGAATCAACAACAACATTTATTTCTAGAGCACATTTTCATACAGATGATGGAGCTCAAAGTGCTTTACGAGACGAAGAAAGAGAAAAAGACAAAAATATAAAAATAAAATTAGGCAATACCAATTAACATAGAATAAAGTAAGGTCCGATGGCCAGGGAGGACAGAAAAAACAAAAAAAAAACTCCAGACGGCTGGAGAAAAAAAAAAAAAAATCTGCAGGGGGTCCGAGGCCACGAGACCACCCAGCCCCCTCTAGGCATTCTACCTAACATAAATGACCTCAAACAGTCCTCATTGTATTCAGGGTTCTCATGGAAGAACTTGATGATGATGATCATGTGGACTTCTGGCCGTATAATCCATCAATGGAGGGACATCACTGTGCTTTGAATAGGTGGTGGGGGTGCAGATCAACATCACAGAAAACCGGAAAAAGAACAGAAGAATCAAAATAAAATCAAGTCGAGATTTGAAGGTCCCCAGAGTCCTACTCGCCACAACACTACTTTGTCACTTAGCCCTTGAGTCACAGTTTGTTTGCGCAAAGAAAAACGACTTTTGTTCTAAATGTGCCCTTAACAAGTTTTTGTTTTGTTTTTAAAGAGTTTATTTTAATTACTAATCCATCCATTATCCAACCCGCTATATCCTAACTATAGGGTCATTGGGATCTGCTGGAGCCAATCCCAGCCAACACAGGGCACAAAGCAGGAAACAAACCCCGAGGAGGGCACCAGCCCACCGCAGGGCACACACACCAAGCACACACTAGGGACAATTTAGGACCGCCAATGCACCTAACCTACATGTCTTTGGACTGTAGGAGAAAACCCATGCAGACACGGGGAGAACATGCAAACTCCATGCAGGGAGGACCCGGGAAGCGAACCCGGGTCTCCTAACTGTGAGGCAGCAGCGCTACCCACTGCGCCACTGTGCCGCCCTTAATTACTAATTCCTTTCGTAATTTTACAAACTTCAGTCATGTCTCCTCCTAATCTCTGTTTTCTTCATCTGAGAAGGTTCAGCTCCTTCAGTATCTTATCTTAGTCCGCCTATTCGCTCTTCTCTGGACTTTCGCTAGTGCTGCTATGTCTTTATATGTAATATGGAGACAAAATTGGAACACGGTCCTGCAGGTGCAGCCCCACTGGTACATTATATAGCATAGGCATGATCTCCATTGACTTGCACTTCACACATTTTACTGAGTCTTGTGGATAGATGCTGCAGTAATCCAACGCCCCCTTGACACTCTGATATTGTCAAACTGCTGCTTTATGTCTGCAGTTATCTCAACAGGTCTGACTCCTCTCTCAGGCTTCTTCGTTCAGATCTGAAAGTGGTGATCTGACCCCAAACACATTTTTGTCATTGTGTGCCGATTTACATTTACATATTTGGATGACACCTCTATCCAAGGTGACTTACAACATTTATGATACAAATGCACATGCTCAGGGTCACACAGTGCCAGTACCGGGATCTGAACCCACAACCTCAGGGTCTGAAGTCCAAAGCCTTAACCACCACACCACACTGCCTGCCTGCTGATCAACTGGCAGAAGACAAGATTTTAGGAGTCAACATGGGGCTCAAATTCATGGCTGTCTATAGGCGCTTTCCCACTACAGGAACTTTTTAGAAACTTGGGAACTTGTGTAGCGTTCCGACTCCATGAACTTGGGGCCATTTGTAGTTCCTGGTACTTTTCTTCAGCTCCTTCTCCAGGGTGTGCACTTTTTGTTCAACCAGTAAACTAATCGTGGGTGGGGCTGATTGGTTGGCCAGAAGCACTGGCACCATGTCACAAACCTTGGAGACTTTGGAGAGTAAACGGTGGAGATGGAGCATCGTGCTTCACATCATATCACCCTTCACCGCCACCCCTTTGGTATGCCGTGCCATACACTGCATTGAAGCAATAACCTCCTCCATATAGTCATGGTTGGTTTAAAGGTGGTGGTGGTGGTGGTGGATTGGGGTGAGGACGGTCCTCAATGAACCTGTGAACTCCCGATTGCTTCACATCACCCTTCATTGCCACCTTCTTGATGTATTTCGCCAAGCACCGCTTTAAAGCAATAACCTCCTCCGTTTAGTCATGATTGGTTTGAAGATGGTGATGGTGGTGGATTGGGGGGTCCTCAATGAACCTGTGAACTCCACACTTTGCATTGCATCACTCCTCATTGCAACCTCCTTGGTGCACCACGCCACGCACAGCATCGAAACAATAATCTCACCCGTGAAGTCATTAATCCAATAAGGTGTGGGGGGTGGAACCCAATAAACTCTTGAATTCCCAATCACAACAGACTTTGCACCGCATCACTCCTCATTGGTGCGCCATACCATGCACCACGTTGAAGCGATAATCTACCTCGTGAAGATTCAGTTTGAAACGATAAGGTGTCCCCTGTGAACTCCCGATCGTGCCTCACTTCACACTGCATCCCTCTTCTTTACATGTCACATGTTTTGCATAGGGCGGCACGGTGGCGCAGTGGGTAGCGCTGCTGCCTCGCAGTTAGGAGACCCGATTTCACTTCCCGGGTTCTGTCTGCGTGGGTTTCCTCCGGGCGCTCCGGTTTCCTCCCACAGTCCAAAGACATGCAGGTTAGGTGGACTGGCAAGTCTATATTGTCCCTGGTGTGTGATTGGTGTGTGTGTGTGTGCCCTGCGGTGGGCTGGCACCCTACCCAGGGTTTGTTTCCTGTCTTGCACTCTGTGTTGGCTGGGATTGGCTTCAGCAGACCCCCGTGACCCTGTAGGTAAGATATAGCGGGTTGGATAATGGATGGATGGATGGATGTTTTGCATAACGGTTATAGTTGTGCACTGTGTGCGGGAACGCAACCCACAAAAGTGACCAGGGCCACAAGTAGGCCAGGGTCTAAATTGTAAGGGTTCCTGAAAGCAAAGTTTCTGCCTTGGGAAAATGGCTTATAATGCCTGATTTATTTATTCTTTAGTCATTTTTGCTGATTCAGTATAGTCATCGGTGCACAGTCACGTCACAGTCATCTGAATGCATTGAAAAATTAATTTGAAGAGTCAGACATTTTGGAGTTGAGTCTCTTTTCCCTTCATTCTGAATGTAGCCTCAGTAGCCTGTAGCGACCCAGCGGGATGAAAGCAGCTGAGAGGGACTTTTCTGCTCATCTTTATCATTGTGAATTTTCTCTGTTATTGCAAGAGCAGTTGCCCCTCTTGTATCCTCCATAGATTGTACTTATGACCAGAAGACAAGCTTATCTATCATCAAACCAAAAGGGGAAGAGCAAAATCTTCAGACAGCTAAGTTGATTTGCCAGAAAATTCTCTAATGAAAAATCGTGCAGAGCTAAACCTCTCTTGTTATTTCAAAACATTCCAATATACATCAATAAATTTCTATGCAATAAATAATAATAATTAATAATAAGCAATAAATAATTTGTGAATTTCTCCTTGGGATTAATAAAGTATCTATCTATCTATCTATCTATCTATCTATCTATCTATCTATCTATCTATCTATCTATCTATCTATCTATCTATCTATCTATCTATCTATCTATCTATCTATCTATCTATCTATCTATCTATCTATATAAATGAGTCATCCATTCATCCATCCATTATCCAACCAGCTATATCCTAACTACAGGGTCACGGGGGTCTGCTGAAGCCAATCCCAGCCAACACAGGGTGCAAGGCAGGAAACAAACCCTGGGCAGGGCGCCAGCCTACCGCAGTCAATAAATCATTTTTTAAGAAATTAGATTCAAGCATAACCTCATTTATTTGGAATTCCAAACATCCACATATCCAAAGGGCGACCCTACAAAGACCTAAGGCAGAAGGTGGCATGGCACTACATACAGTGCATCTGGAAAGTATTCACAGCGCATCACTTTTTCCACATTTTGTTATGTTACAGCCTTATTCCAAATTGAATTTGATGCCACAAGCTTGGCACACCTATCCTTGGCCAGTTTGGCCCATCCCTCTTTGCAGCACCTCTCAAGCTCCATCAGGTTGGATGGGAAGCGTCGGTGCACAGCCATTTTAAGATCTCTCCAGAGATGTTCAATCGGATTCAAGTCTGGGCTCTGGCTGGGCCACTCAAGGACATTCACAGAGTTGTCCTGAAGCCACTCCTTTGATATCTTGGCTGTGTGCTTAGGGTCGTTGTCCTGCTGAAAGATGAACCGTCGCTCCAGTCTGAGGTCAAGAGCGCTCTGGAGCAGGTTTTCATCCAGGATGTCTCTGTACATTGCTGCAGTCATCTTTCTCTTTATCCTGACTAGTCTCCCAGTTTCCCACAGCATGATGCTGCCACCACCATGCTTCACTGTAGGGATGGTATTGGCTTGGTGATGAGCGGTGCCTGGTTTCCTCCAAACGTGACACCTGGCATTCACACCAAAGTGTTCAATCTTTGTCTCATCAGATCAGAGAATTTTCTTTCTCATGGTCTGAGAGTTCTTCAGGTGCCTTTTGGCAAACTCCAGGGGGGCTGCCATGTGCCTTTTACTAACGAGTAGCTTCCGTCTGGCCACTCTACCATACAGGCCTGATTGGTGGATTGCTGCAGAGATGGTTGTCCTTCTAGAAGGTTCTCCTCTCTCCACAGATGACCTCTGGAGCTCTGACAGAGTGACCATCGGGCTCTTGGTCACCTCCCTGACTAAGGCCCTTCTCCCTATTGCTCAGTTTAGATGGCCGGCCAGCTCTAGGAAGAGTCCTGGTGGTTTCGAACTTCTTCCACTTATGGATGATGGAGGCCACTGTGCTCATTGGGACCTTCAAAACAGCAGAAATTTTTCTGTAACCTTCCCCAGATTTGTGCCTCGAGACAATCCTGTCTCTGAGGTCTACAGACAATTCCTTTGACTTCATGCTTGGTTTGTGCTCTGACACGAACTGTCAACTCTGGGACCTTATATAGACAGGTGTGTGCCTTTCCAAATCATGTCCAGTCAACTGAATTTACCACAGGTGGACTCCAATGAAGCTGCAGAAACATCTCAAGGATGATCAGGGGAAACAGGATGCACCTGAGCTCAATTTAAGCTTCATGGCAAAGGCTGTGAATACTTATGTACATGTGCTTTCTCAATGTTTTTATTTTTAATAAATTTGCAAAAATCTCAAGTAAACTTTTTTCACGTTGTCATTATGGGGTGTTGTGTGTAGAATTCTGAGGAAAAAAATGAATTTAATCCATTTTGGAATAAGGCTGTAGCATAACAAAATGTGGAAAAAGTGATGTGCTGTGAATACTTTCTGGATGCACTGTATCTTTCAATTTTATTACTGGGCGGAAAATATACAAGCTACAGAAACCTGGACATGGACACAAATAAATGAAGAGACACAGGTTTGGTCCGCAATAGAAATAAAATCCTGCAGTACTTCTTTACATTCCCTGCTTTGTGCCTGAAGGTTGCCGGTTCGAATCCCCATCATTGCCAAAAGAGATGCTACTCTGCTGGGCCCTTGAGCAAAGCCCTTAACCTTCAATTGCTCCAGGGGTGCTGTACAATGGCTGACCCTGCACTCTGACCCCAAGGGGTATGTGAAAAACCAAGCAATTTCCTTTGGGATTAATAAATGCAAGTTATCGCCAGTATACTAACAACCCAATTGTGCTTCACTCAATCAGAATATAGAACAAATGTAGGAAGTATTTTAAGATAAAGAAGCTTTTATCTGCATTATAACCTCCTTCTTCCACCCTCTCAAACATATGCAGTTTTTAATGCCTGGAAAACATTTGGGATTAAATCACTTAGAGATCTGTACGTAGACAACGTCTTGGCATCCTACGAACAATTACACTCCAAATTGAACTTTCCAGCAACACATTTCTTTCACTACCTTCAAATTAGAAACTTTGTTAAACAGAACCTGCCCAATTTAATAATAATTCTTTGCATTTATATAGCGCTTTTCTCACTACTCAAAGCGTTCAGCAATTGCAGGTTAAGGGCCTTGCTCAAGAGTCCCTATTGGCATTTATGGGATTCGAACCAGCAACCTTCCGCTTGCCAGTGCAGATCCCTAGTCTCAGACCCACCACTCCGCCTTAATGTCCCTCACCTCTCACCTATCTCTATGCCGGAAAAAATATGAATCAGTCTTGAGGACTCATACAGCATTTCCGTAATATATAAAACCATTTTACATTCCCTCCCTTTCAAAGATCTCAGAGTACAATAAGAAAAGGATCTCTCACTCAACATCTCAGAAAAGGAGTGGAAAGTAGCAATGCACAGAATTCACTCGAGCTCCATATGTGCAAAGCATACAATTATTCAACTTAAAATTATAGATAGATAGATAGATAGATAGATAGATAGATAGATAGATAGATAGATAGATAGATAGATAGATAGATAGATAGATAGATAGATAGATAGATAGATAGATAGATAGATAGATAGATAGATAGATAGATAGATAGATAGATAGATAGATAGATAGATACTTTATTAATCCCAAGAGGAAATTCACAATAATATACAATTATATATCGTGTTTCCAGGGCAAGAGCCAACCTGTGAATGTTGCAATCGAGCTCCAGCCTCACTGGGTCACATGTTTTGGGCCTGCACCAAATTAACATCATTCTGGACCAAAGTCTTTAAATGCCTTTTGGACAGCCTTGGTGTCATAATCCCTCCTAGCTGTGTTTGGTGAGCTCACAGAGGGGCTTAAAGTGGAGAAGGACACACAAACAGTAATGGCTTTTACTTCACTTATAGCACTGTGACAGAGGCCAGGACGCCCCTTCTGTGTATGTTCCAGAGGGAGCAAGCATGGGCTGCACAGTACTTTCCCCAGACTACTTCGTGGCAGCCCCCCAGGGTGCCTCATATACCCGCAGGGCTCCATTGGAGATGGACTTCTCCACAGCCCTGTTGGGATTCGGGGTGGCCACCAGGACGCTCTGCAGGGGTTCCTGGGCCCGCCTGAGCCGTAGTTCAGCCACACTTGGAGGTGCAATCGGAGGCAGATGGTCAAGCACCATCTTGAGCCTGAGTCGGGAGGAGGTGGACAACGCTTGCCAGGAGGAGTGGTGGTGGAGACCAGTGTGTTTTGTGTAGTGCTTGCGGTGTTTTTGGGACTGTGTGCTGCCTGTGGGACACGGGGAAGACGTGCCCCACAGGTGAAGAAAAATAAAAGTTTGTTGGCTTTTATACGTGCCTCTGGTGTCAGTCTGTGTCAGGTTGGCGCCTATATAGCGCCTTTGTTACACACGTAGACTTGTCTTGATCAACTGGAAGAATCCTAATTCTCCTCTGTTAAGTCAGTGGGTAACTGATGTTCTCTACTATTTGAAACTGGAAAAAATCAAATTCACACTTAAGAGGATCTGTGTAGAACTTTTTCAAAACCTGGCAGGATTTAATTAATAATATTGTAGATTAAGCATTTAAATTGAGGAAGTGGATTCTCTCCCCTCCTTTTTTTCCTTTTTTAATTTGTTCACTCTCTTTATTTTTAATTATTTATTAATTTACTTATTTACTTATTTTTACTAGCTTAAAGTCTTTTTTTTTGTTTTGAACCAAGTCTTGGAAAACTTGACTTATGAAATGTTATTTTGATATATTGTGTGTGAAGAAACTAACTGGAAGGGGAGTAAGGCCAGGTGGATCGGAGGTGGATTCAAATTGTTCTATCATGGTGTGGATGGGAGGAGAAATGGGGTAGGAGTTATTGTGAAGGAACAGTATGTCAAGAGTGTCCAGGAGGTGAAAAGAGTGTCAGACAGAGTGACGATTATGAAGCTGGGAATTGGAGGTGTGATGATGAATGTTGTCAGTGCATATGCACAACAAGTGTGGTGAGCAATGGATGAGAAAGAAGATTTCTGGAGTCAGATGGATGAAGTGATGAACAGAGAGTGGTGATTGGAGCGGATTTCAATGGACATGTTGGTGAAGGGAACAGTGGAGACGAAGAGGTGATGGGTAGGTATGGTGTCAAGGAGAAGAATGAAGAAGGTCAGATGATAGTGGATTTTGCCTAAAGGATGGACATGGCTGTGGTGAATACGTATTTTAAGAAGGGTGAGGAACACAGGGGATGTACAAGAGTGGAGGAAGATGCACACAGGTAGATGACATCCTAGGCAGAAGAGTCAATCTGAAGGAGATTGAAGACTGCAAAGTGGTTTGCAGGGGAAAGTGTACTGTAGTTAAGCAGCATAGGATGGTGGTCTGTAGGATGATGTTGGAGATTAAGAAGAGGAAGAGAGTGAGGGCAGAGCCAAGGATCAAATGGTGGAAGTTGAAAAAGGAAGACTGCAAGGTTGAGTTTAGGGAGGAGGTGAGACAGGCACTGGGTGGGAGTGAAGAGTCACCAGACAGCTGGGCAATTACAGCAGATGTAGTAAGGGTGACAGCAAGAAGGGTGCTTGGTGTGACATCTGGAAAGAGGAAGGAGAAAAAGGAAACCTAGTGGTGGAATTAGGAAATACAGGAGAGTATACAGAGGAAGAGGATGGCAAAGAAGAAGTGGGGTAGTCAGAGAGATGCAGAAAGTAGACAAGAGTACAAGGAGATAAGGCGCAAGGTGAAGAGAGAGGTGGTGAAGGCTAAAGAAAAGGCGTATTATGAGTTGTATGAGAGGCTGGACACTAAGAGGGAGAAAAGGACCTGCAGGCTACAGAGAGGGGCCGAGCTGGGAAAGATATGCAGCAGGTTAGGGTGATAAAGGATAAAGATGTACTCACAAGTGAGGAGAGTGTGTTGAGCAGATGGAAAGAAAACTTTGAGAGGCTGATGAATGAAGAGAACAAGAGAGAGAAGAAGTTGGATGATGTGGAGATAGTGAATCAGGAAGTGCAACGGATTAGCAAGGAGGAAGTAAGGACAGCTATGAAGAGGATAAAAAATTGAAAGGCCGTTGGTCCAGATGACATACCTGTGGAAGCATGGAGGTGTTTAGAAGAGATGGCAGTGGAGTTTTTAATCAGATTGTTTAATGGAATCTTGGAAAGTGAGAGGATGCCTGAGGGGTGGAGAAGAAGTGTACTGGTGCTGATATTTAAGAATAAGGGGGATGTGCAGGACTGTAGTAACTACAGGGGGATAAAACTGATGAGCCACAGTATGAAGTTATGGGAAAGAGTAGTGGAAGCTCAGTTAAGAAGTGAGGTGATGATTAGTGAGCAGCAGTATGGTTTCATCCCAAGAAAGAGCACCACAGATGTGATGTTTGCTCTGATGATGTTGATGGAGAAGTTTAGAGAAGGCCAGAAGGAGTTGCATTGCGTCTTTGTGGACCTGGAGAAAGCATATGACAGGGTGCCCGAGAGGAGCTGTGGTATTGTATGAGGAAGTCGGGAGTGGCAGAGAAGTACGTAAGAGTTGTACAGGATATGTATGAGGGAAGTGTGACAGTGGTGAGGTCTGCGGTAGGAGTGACGGAGGTGGGATTACATCAGGGATCGGCTCTGAGCCCTTTCTTATGTGCAGTGGTGATGGACAGGTTGACAGATGACATTAGACAGGAGTCTTCGTGGACTGTGATATTTGCTGATGACATTGTGATCTGCAGGTTGAGGAGACCATGGAGAGGTGGAAATATGCTCTAGAGAGAAGAGGAATGAAGGTCAGTAGAAACAAGACAGAACACATGTGTGTGAATGAGAGGGAGGTCAGTGGAATGGTGAGGATGCAAGGAGTAGAGTTGGTGAAGTTGGATGAGTTTAAATACTTGGGATCAACAGTAGAGAGTAACAGGGATTGTGGAACAGATGGTGAAAAAGAGAGTGCAGGCAGGGTGGAGTGGGTGGAGAAGTGTATCAGGAGTGATTTGTGACAGACGGGTATCAGCAAGAGTGAAAGGGAATGTCTACAGGACGGTAGTGAGACCAGCTATGTTATATGGGCTGGAGACGGTGACACTTACCAGAAAGCAGGAGACAGAGCTGGAGGTGGCAGAGTTAAAGATGCTAAGATTTACATTGGGTGTGACGAGGATGGACAGGATTAGAAATGAGGACATTAGAGGGTCCGCTCAGGTGGGATGGTTTGGAGAGAAAGTTAGAGAGGTGAGATTGCGTTGGTTTGGACATGTGCAGAGGAGAGATGCTGAGTATATTGGGCTAAGGATGCTAAGGACAGAGCTGACAGGGAAGAGGAAAAGAGGAAGGCCTAAGAGAAGGTTTATGGATGTGGTGAAACAGGACATGCAGGTGATGGGTATAACAGAAAAAGATGGAGAGGACAGAAAGATATGGAAGAAGATGATCTGCTGTGGCAACCCCTAATGGGAGCAGCCGAAAGAAGAAGTAGTTATTTATTATTAAAATCAATAAAATCCCCAAAATAAATTACAGAGAAATCTTGCAGAGTAATCACTAAGCATCTGCAAACTTCGTCAATGAAGGTCTGTATGGCGTCAGCTTATTGTACTGGCTCAAGGTGAGAGAATCACAAATTTGAAAATGGGATCTGGTGAAGTGAACTGGTCAAAAAACAGGCAGCAATCGATACTAAAAGAACTGCTGACATCAAACAATAAGAACAATACCCCAAAAATCAGAGTCTAAAGTCGGGGAAAAAAAGCTTCGTTCACGAAACCGGCAAGTCACTCGGAGAAGAAAAAAGGCTAATGAAAATATTTACTACTAGCCAACCCGCGGCGTACCATACGCCGCATAATCAGGCTGGGTTTTTAATGATTTTTAAGCACAGGGAAAAAATTAACATTTGAAAAATCCGGAGGAGAGGGTAAGGACGCCGAAGCCTCACGAAGCATCAACACGTTTGAAGCAATTGTGTCGGAAATCGTATTGAAGCTTCGAAGCATTTAACACTCACCTCTGTAGTGACACTTCCTGGCCATTTTTATTAACGTTACAGAAACTTATGATACACTTCAATGACGTCTGTTAAAACTCGTATTGCTTTTATTTTTTCGCAGCTACATAGTACGGCTGCTTTGCAGTAAGGAGACAGTGGAAGATTGTGGGTTCGCTTCCTGGTTCCTCCTTGTGTGGATAGCAAATTATCCGCGACAAACTGTTTTACACGCTGCAAACCAACCCGAGGCGTAGTATACGCCGCTTTTTCAATGTTTTTTAAGCAGAGGGAAAAAAATGAACATTTGTAAAATCCGTAACGCTGCTTTCAGTAAGTACAATGTACACGCATTTAGTTTGTTGGTGTCTTTTTGCCAGCTGTCTTTCCTGGTTTGGGCTGTTTTTGCAGTGTTACCGCTTGTGCATATTAAATCTTGAATTCTTTTGAGTAACTAATTAACTAACACACACCCACCCACTCAGCTTGTGTGAAAAAAATGCGCCCGTTCTTTCATCATTTTGTTGCAGCAATATACATTGTGTTTTCACTCAGCGCGGAGGTGCGCATTCATCTCGGATTATTACATCCAGCTAATCTGCTACACGACTGCGTTTGAAAAACCAACTTATCCCTGATGAGTTTCACCGGCATTAATGATTAGGAATCTGGTTGGAACAAAACACTTCAGCCACAGGGGTTCAGCAGGACCGAGTTTAGGAAACACCGCTGAACACTCGTGGCTCTTGCCAACTCACGGCGTATCATATGTCGCATAATTATGTATTGATGGGTGAACACTTTCTGAACGACACAGTTGTCCAAACAGAAGTGAAAGTAAAATCGAGCCTGGTGCATTCTTTAACTGCATTCTCTGTCTTGTAGCGCAGTGGTAGTGTTGCTGCTTTACAGTAAGGAGACTGTGGAAGATTTTTGGTTCGTTTGGGCTGCATTTGCAGTGTTACCGCCTGTGCATATTAAATCTTGAAATCCTTCGAGTAACAAATTAACTAACACCCACCCACACACACACAGCTTGTGTGAAAAAATGCGCCCGTACTTTCATGATTTTGTTGCAGCCTATCAAAGACTTGCTGCCCCCAACTCAAGGTGGCTCAGAGGTCCATGTGTAGCGTACAACAGATGAACATAAATGACGCCGTTTTTTCGGAGGCGTCGCGTCCCAGTTAGTGGGAGTGGCTCTGTGAGTTGTCGTCGTATCCAATGGTCATAGAGTTGGTGGGCGAGGCTCTTTCCTACTTGTCGGCGGCTTAGTGAATCCACGCCTCTTCCTGCGTGCTTTCATGGTTGTCTTGTTTTGGTGTGCGTGCTTTCATGGGTGTCTTCCCCTTTGGCGGCGACTTTGTGAATTATATATATAGATTGGTGGGGTCATGTTCGACAAACTCTAGGACCAGCCTGTTATGTTTCTGCAAGGGACCTGAAACCTCATGGGGCTGCAGCTGTTCAAATGAACCTGTACAGGTAGGAGTAAATTTGTTCCTTTAGGGTAAATGCATAGAATAAATCTTTATCTGCTTAGTCTCTAATAGAATGAGGTCTTGAGAATCCTCCGAGAGGAACTTCAGCCAACCATCCAAGAACAGTTCGGTGACAAACAATAATGGAGCACCGGGCCATAAAGCAAAAGTGAGAACATCGAAATTTGGGGTCCATGGCCAGGAAACTCCCCAGACCTTTAATCCCATTGAGAACTTGTGGTCAATCCTCAAGTGGCGGGTGGGCAAACAAAAACCCACCAATTCTGATTATGCAAGAATGAGCTTCCATCAGTCAGGATTTGGCCCAGAAATTGATTGCCAGCATGCCAGGGTGAATTGCAGAGGTCTTGAAAAAGAAAGAAGGACCAACACTGCAAATATGGACTCTGTGCATAAACATCATTGAATTGTCAATAAAAGCCTTTGAAACTTCTGAAATGCTTCAGTGTACGATAGAAACATCTAACAAAAAGATCTAAAAACACCGAAGCAGCAAACTTTGTGAAATCCAATACTTGGGTCATTCTCCAAACGTTTGGCCACAGCTGTATGCCCCAACCCCATAGAAACATATGATGTTCAAGAGGTGTTGTCCACCCATGTGTAACAGGAATTGACGATCAGTAATTGAAGCCACATATGAGATGCTTCAAGTCACAAAGTTATAGAAACTTTGATTCTCCATTGCTGCCCAGTGGGATTCCCCTAAAACCAGACAAGAACATTTGACGCGATAGCAGACCTCATGTTTATCTCATTTGCCATTCCTTGCTGCGGCAAATCAATTGTAATTATCGAGAGCTTGTTATTGAGCGGTGAGAGATCAAATCCTCTGTTGTTAAGCCAAACAAAATAGTTTTGTTTTTTGCAGCCTATTGATTTTTGAACCTCCATAGTGAGAAAGGTAATGAGTCATTTTGCTGTAGAGTCTGCCTTATACTTCTAAATCTTTGACAGGGTGTCCATTTTTTATTCTTCAAGTAGCTGCCATACTAAATGGAAGGACTTTTAACCTTAGCTCAGCGTTTCTCAACCTTTAAGTATTTGCGACCCGAGTTTTCATAACAGTTTTAATCGCGCCCCCCCTAATGTTTTTTTGAAACCCTAATAAAATTTATTCCTATATTTTTTTGCTGCCGATACACCGCTACAAGTTAAAAATTTCCCTACGAATAGCGAAATTACGTCACATATGGCAACATTCGCGCCCCCTTTTTGAGACCCACTGCCTTAGCTTGACTTGTTTCTTTTGACTCCCTTGTTTTAAAACAGAGCCTCAAATAAGTTAAAAAGGGGGTATGAGGACTTCAAAATACTCCAGACTTTCTTCAGCCTGCCAGAAAAGGTTCACCCCAGATATACCTTGTCCCCAACTACCACCATGTGGCTTTGGCCTAAACAGGCTCCAAATGGGAAAATCGAATTAAAATATTCGAAATATACTTTAATGTCCTAAAATATCACAAAGGCCCCATCATAGGTTGAAAACCATGAAAACTCAGTCTTTATGAGACAAACAAAAATGCAGAAATGTTTATTCGCAAATATATAAAAAAAAAAGAGTCCCTAAAGGCAATCCCAGGTAACCAAGTCCCATAACGGAATCGAAGAGAATGATCTAATAAAATTAGGAGAAAAGCCGTTGAATGGTAGGCAATTCAAATGAAAACAGCAATACTTACAATTAGATTCCATTAAACTTCAATGCACCGCTATGATCTTCTTAAGTTAATAGTATCATCGCCGTTGCTTCGCCTCCCGGGGCTTCTCCCACAAAACACATGAAATTGGCTGTACGATTTTTGATTTAGACTTTCTGGTTACCAAAATTTTCTCTCCCTTTCCCGATTTTTGATTCGTGTTTAGGTTTTGGTGTAACAATCAGCATGACTCTTGGTATTGAACTTGGCTCGATTCCTGACTACACATACAGTATCTCCCAGTGATTGATTGTCATACAAAATACATTCACTGCATCTTACGTGTCAGTATAGTAGCATGGCATATCTTCGACTTTGACAGGTATCAGGAAACAGGAAAGGGCGTTACACTGTGGGTTCGGTGCAGGTTGAAGCAAATCTGAAGCCCCCTTTTTGGTGTCCCTTAGTGTGTGCAGTCTATACTATTAGACACAGACGACTGGTGTTAGAGTCCCCCTTCGTCATCTGGAGCAAGCGTCCCTTTGTATACATACTGCGTAATTTACAGAGCGCACGCCCCTTCACTTTCATAAATGATGACCTTAGGGTGACGGTACGCACGCAGTATTATCAGACTTCAAAGACCATATCCCCCTCTGAGCCTGGGGTGTAAGTCCTGTGAGGTTTCTGAACTCTTTTAGGACCTCCCCAATGGGAGGGCACGCCAAAGTGTACCTGCCTCATCTACGGAGGACTGCTTCTCCATTGCCGAGGCAACCACAGGTTCGCAGCGCAGCGGAAACAACTATGAGCCGATTGAGATTGCGCTATAAGCACCTTTTACTGATGAGTGATGCAGGGGACATTATAAAAGCAGGGAACAGTATAACGTGGACACTGACCTGGCCCCGACTATGCCCACTTGCTGTGTCTGTGCATAGGAGAGTGGTAGCTCCCGCTACAATAAATAACCGAGCTGTTCCTGTTTCAAGTTGAATAAAGCTGGTTTTACTAAAGTACTGAGACTCAGCCTCATGTTTTGGGGTGTAAGACAAGTGACTCATGCATCACATGGTACCAGATGTGGAACCCCAAGAGGCATATGATATCACTGTACCAGCGGAGGAAAATGTGGCGGGTGTTCCGGTCTTTGTGCTCCCCAGAGATGTGCTGGTGAAGATGGCTCCCTCGGATAATCCAGAGTGTTTCCTGTTCTGCTTTGAGTACCCGGCCACATTGATGCACTGGGACAGGGTAGCCTGGCCAGCTATTGTGGCCCTGTGTTTAACCTACAGATTGTGCGAAACCTCTCTCCCAAGAGGCTCAATGATTATTGACTTCCTGAAGCAACAGATCCTCCTCCACACAGCTGTGAGCCTGGCAGTCAAGGGGCACCAGTATCGCCAGTGGCATATTGATCCGGACCGCCCCAAATGAGGACAGATCCAGGGCTTAGTGGACCTGACTCAAAGCTGGATCCGTGGAGACCCTTTCAAGCGCATTGTGAAGAAGCTTGCTATTGATGCAGTCCTGTCAGGGATGGATGAGAGCCTTTGTGATGAAATGCTATGGAACGACGTTCACTCTCTGCTGGATCTGACCTGCAGACTAGAGGGTGCACAAACCACCTGGAAACAATAGGGGTACCCAGATTTGACTCCATTGTCGATCTGGCCAGCATGCCTGCTGCGTCTGTGGAGGACTGCTTCTCCATTGCCGAGGCAACCACAGGTTCGTAGCACAGCAGTGGAGCGCCAACTACGAGCCGATCGAGATTACACTATAGATAGATAGATAGATAGATAGATAGATAGATAGATAGATAGATAGATAGATAGATAGATAGATAGTATTTATGCAAATACTATGCAAATGGCTGTGCTCCGAGAACAGGGGGGCGGGGCCTTCCTCATTCACTCTCCAGCCTCTGTTTGAGTCGGTCTACGTCTCGCCATGTGTTGGAGTGCACCTTGCTCCACTTAGCTAGAGATACCTGTTTGTTCAGCAGACATTATCATCTACAGATTGTTAAGGAGTAACATTTGACGTTTTTGAGAGAGAGATCAGAGCTCTGTGTGTTTTAGAGTGTAGCTGCTAATTAGCAGAGATATAACGGTCACATGCTTTTCTACCCTCTGCCATCAGAGCTGAACACCATCAGATACAGTGGCAACATCTATTGATTTTTAAAGTTTGTCCTGTTTCATTACTACAGGGGGTACAGCTAGCTATATACAGTAAATAAAAGTCAATGTGTGTATGAATGTATGTTCCAGCATCAATTCCGAATGGCTGGAGCGATTTTCATGAAACTTGGTACACATGTTTCTCATTGGTCGACTAAAAATACTGTAGGGTGAAATCAACTGTAACTCACCCACTTCTGGGTAGGGTTGGGGGAAGGGGGAGGGTTAGGGGGTGATCCTGCACTCTTATATGCATGTTATCATAAAGTTGATACTTGGAACAACTACCAGAGGGCAAACTGGAGGTGACTGCCAGCATTCTTTATGTTTGCGCACCACTGCACGCCCCTGTTGCTTTTGAAATTAAATAGAGTTGGCCGATTCTGAGTGTCAAGTGGATGATAACATATATACATACAGTGCATCCAGAAAGTATTCACAGCGCATCACTTTTTCCACATTTTGTTATGTTACAGCCTTATTCCAAAATGGATTAAATTCATTTTCTTCCTCAGAATTCTGCACACAACACCCCATAATGACAACGTGAAAAAAGTTTACTTGAGGTTTTTGCTAATTTATTAAAAATAAAAAAACTGAGAAACCCCATGTCCATAAGTATTCACAACCTTTGCTCAATACTTTGTCGATGCACCTTTGGCAGCAATTCCAGCCTCAAGTCTTGTTGAATATGATGCCACAAGCTTGGCACACCTATCCTTGGCCATTTTCGCCCATTCCTCTTTGCAGCACCTCTCAAGCTCCATCAGGTTGGATGGGAAGCGTCGGTGCACAGCCATTTTAAGATCTCTCCAGAGATGTTCAATCGGATTCAAGTCTGGGCCACTCAAGGACATTCACAGAGTTGTCCTGAAGCCACTCCTTTGGTATCTTGGCTGTGTGCTTAGGGTCGTTGTCCTGCTGAAAGATGAACCGTCGCCCCAGTCTGAGGTCAAGAGCGCTCTGGAGCAGGTTTTCATCCAGGATGTCTCTGTACATTGCTGCAGTCATCTTTCCCTTTATCCTGACTAGTCTCCCAGTCCCTGCCGCTGAAAAACATCCCCACAGCATGGTGGTGGCAGGATGGTGCCTGGTTTCCTCCAAACGTGACGCCTGGCATTCACACCAAAGAGTTCAATCTTTGTCTCATCAGACCAGAGAATTTTCTTTCTCATGGTCTGAGAGTCCTTCAGGTGCCTTTTGGCAAACTCCAGGTGGGCTGCCATGTGCCTTTTACTAAGGAGTGGCTTCCGTCTGGCCACTCTACCATACAGGCCTGATTGGTGGATTGCTGCAGAGATGGTTGTCCTTCTGGAAGGTTCTCCTCTCTCCACAGAGGACCTCTGGAGCTCTGACAGAGTGACCATCAGGTTCTTGGTCACCTCCCTGGCTAAGGCCCTTCTCCCATGATCGCTCAGTTTAGATGGCCGGCCAGCTCTAGGAAGAGTCCTGGTGGTTTTGAACTTCTTCCACTTACGGATGATGGAGGCCACTGTGCTCATTGGGACCTTCAAAGTAGCAGAAATTTTTTTGTAACCTTCCCCAGATTTGTGCCTCGAGACAATCCTGTCTCGGAGGTCTACAGACAATTCCTTTGACTTCATGCTTGGTTTGTGCTCTGACCTGAACTGTCAACTGTGGATCTTATATAGACAGGTGTGTGCCTTTCCAAATCATGTCCAGTCAACTGAATTTACCACAGGTGGACTCCAATGAAGCTGCAGAAACATCTCAAGGATGATCAGGGGAAACAGGATGGACCTGAGCTCAATTTTGAGCTTCATGGCAAAGGCTGTGAATACTTATGGACATGTGCTTTCTCAATTTTTTCATTTTTAATAAATTTGCAAAAACCTCAAGTAAACTTTTTTCACGTTGTCATTATGGGGTGTTGTGTGTAGAATTCTGAGGAAGAAAATGAATTTAATCTATTTTGGAATAAGGCTGTAACATAACAAAATGTGGAAAAAGTGATGCGCTGTGAATACTTTCTGGATGCACTGTACAAGGCCGGAAGACAAGCACATTAGTTTATCTTCATTGTTTGTTAATTTATTTTTATTTTTAAAGTTGTGTTTTTTTAATTATATTTTACTCAAACAATTAAAATAAAATACTTTATTGTCCTCCAGGGCAACACTGGGTATTTCAGCTAGTACAATATCCATCCATCCATCCATTTTCCAACCCGCTGAATCCAAACAGGGTCACGGGGGTCTGCTGAAGCCAATCCCAGCCAACACAGGGCACAAGGCAGGGAACCAATCCCGGGCAGGGTGCCAACCCACCGCAGGACACACACAAACACACCCACACACCAAGCACACACTAGGGCCAATTTAGAATCGCCAATCCACCTAACCTGCATGTTTTTGGATCGTGGGAGGAAACCGGAGCGCCCGGAGGAAACCCACGCAGACACGGGGAGAACATGCAAACTCCACGCAGGGAGGACCCGGGAATCGAACCCAGGTCCCCAGATCTCCCAACTGCGAGGCAGCAGCGCTACCCACTGTGCCACCGTGCCGCCCCTAGTACAATATAATCTATATATATCTATATAATTCTTTTCGTGTTTGAAACGGAAATTACGTATGACCACGCGATATGGAAGATGGGAGCATGGAGCCGAACCTGCATTGTCACAGTACTACTTACCTGTTGTTATAGCGCCTTTAAAATGTAGTTTACCCGAAACCACTCCAGTAGTGCTCAATGTATCTTTACTTCTTAAATGTTAACGTTTTACTGTTTAATAACTTACAGACTACATTTTATTTTTTTCCCTTTCACTCAGTGAGCGAAGCCACTGGGTAATCAGCTAGTAGTAAAATAAAAATATGACAAGTACGGAGCAGAATTGAACAGCAGATGATATCACATCATAGGATTTGGATTTGTTCAGAGTCCTGGAGACCTCGGCCATCAAGCTGCCTCCCCCTATTGGCCATTCCACAGCTGAGTCAGCGCTGGGCCAGCCAATCCGATGAAAGGACCCCTCTACCTGACGATTCCTGCAATCCTCTATCAGGGATGACTTTACCTTAGGCAGGCAAAACAACTTGGCAGGTGGGCAGTGGCACCAAGTGCCACATTTGAGTACTGAGAAGCAGAACAGGTGAAGGTGAGTAACAAATTAGAACTATCATGTTCCTTATGTTTTAGTGCTAATGACTAACAACAGAGATGCAGTCTGTACAGTTAATCAGCAGCTCTAGTCAGGGTGTGCTAAACTGAAGTCATGAGTCTTCAGCCTGAAAGTGAAGGGTCGTCTCTGACAGTAGCAGGCAGACCACTCCACAGTTTAGGGGCCCTGTAACTAAAAGCTTGACCTCCCACTCTTATTTTATTAAACCTTGGAATCATAAACAGACTGGCATCTTAATGTGATATCATGTAATAGGGTGCGGATTTGTTCAGAGTCCTGGAGACCTCGCCCATAAAGCTGCCTTTCCCTATTGGCCATTCACCAGCTGAGTCAGCGCTGGGCCAGCCAATCCGATGAAAGGACCCCTCTACCTGACAATTCCTGCAATCCTCTATCAGGGATGACTTTACCTTAGGCAGGCAAAACAACTTGGCAGGTGGGCAGTGGCACCAAGTGGCACATGTGAGTACCAAGAAGAGAAACAGAATAGGTGACACAAGAACACGAAGACTTTTAGTCAATGAATCATTCAGCTGAAGTGTGTCAAGAAACACAACTGGGGGGTCCTTTATATCAACATTAATATCCATGTATGGCACCTCACTGGGACTGGGACTGGGACTGCCAAGGCAGAAATGTTTTTGCTTTTACCTTTTCTTTGCTTTATAGTAATTCCAGTGTGTGTTCAGACCAAAGTGTGTATATATTTTTAATTACTTATTTATCTACCTATTTATGCATTTATTTATTTAAGGAGCTGCTGTAAAAAAAGCCAAATTTCATTCTGGGACAAACAAAGTTTTACCTGTCTGAGGAGCCCACAGTAGTAAAAGATTATCAAGTCTGAGAAATGAAGCTGGTGAGTCTACAGGCGATCTGTCTACCAACAGCAACAAAACAAGTGATAAATGTAAAGAAAAGCAATCCGGTACATTTTGTGCACTTGATGCATGACTTGACAGAGTGTTTGCTGTTAATTAGGATATTTGTTTCAACAGTTAACTACGTGCTCAGTGGGTAAGCCTGATAAATGCCGTGATCGCATTACCGCCAGCATCATCCATCAGGCACGCCATCCGTTAGGAAGACAAAGATAGCGGGACAATTTTCTCAAATAAATTCTACTCTCGAATTCCACCCACCCCCCCAAACAGAATTTATTTTGTGGACAGGCCCACTCGTTGTAGCCTCCGACATTCAAGCATGGATTGCCAGGATACAAGTGTTTTAATGGAGTATAACATAAGTTTAATGTGTCACTGTCCTCTGTACAAAAATATTTTATAAATCTACTTTTCTTTCTGCTCACATGCACAGAGGGACACAGATTTAGCACAGGGCCTTACCATATAAGAACTGCTCGGCAAGCATTATAAGACAAGACAGGAAAAAGTGTGAAATGGGCAGTCAGACAAGAAAATACAAACACATAACCCCAGTTCTTAAATCCTTACACTGGCTCCCGGTTAAGTTTAGGGCAGATTTCACAATCCTCCTTTTAACATATAAAACATTAAATGGCCGAGGTCTGGCTTACTTGTCTGAACTTATCATGACTTGCAAACCAGAGTGCACATTAAGATCTCAAGATGCCTCTGCTTATAATTACAAAGATTAATAAAATAAAGTGGGGGGGTCGAGCTTTTAGTTACAAGACCCCCCTAAACTGTTGAATGGTCTGCCTGCTACTATAAGAGATGCCCCTTCGGTCTCAGTTTTCAAATCCGAGCTGAAGACTCACTACTTCAGTTTAGCACACCCTGACTAGAGCTGCTGATTAACTGTACAGACTGCATCTCTGTTGTTAGTCATTAGCACTAAAACATAAGTAACATGATAGTTAGAATTTGTTACTAACTCTCACCTATTCTGTTTCTCTTCTCGGTACTCAAATGTGGCACTTGGTGCCACTGCCCACCTGCCAAGTTGTTTTGCCTGCCTAAGGTAAATTCATCCCTGATGGAGGATCGCAGGAATCATGGGGTAGAGGGGTCCTTTCTTCGGATTGGCTGGCCCAGCACTAGGGGGAGGCAGCTTGATGGCTGAGGTCTCCAGGACTCTAAACAAACCCAAATCCTATGATGTGATATCATCTACTGTTAAATTCTACTCTGTAAAATTTTTATTTTTATAGTGTATTGAGGATTTGTTCTGTTCTGTGTATTGTATTGTATTGACCCCCTTCTTTTTGACACCCACTGCACTGCACGCCCAACCTACCTGGTCCTGGAAAGGACCTGAACTGCCTTTCCATTTTTTTCCCTACAAGGGTTGTTTTGGGAGTTTTTTCTCGTCTTCTTAGAGAGTCAAGGCTGGGGGGCTGTCAAGAGGCAGGACCTGTTAAAGCCCATTGCGGCACTTCTTGTGTGATTTTGGGCTAGACAAAAATAAATTGTATTGTATTGTATATTGTATTGTATGATGTTAAACAGTCTCCTTTTTAAAAAAAGGACTAAGGACCATTGTATACTATTTCTGTGTGTCAAAATCAACATGAAACTGTACCCACTTTTGCCTTGTTTGGAATGGTATGATTCACCTAAGTGGGGGCCTGCACATGAAGAAAGAGTACAAAGCCTTGGAACATTGCCCGGCACACCTTTGAAGCCGCCAGAAGGAGGGATGATAACATTATCTGATCTGGAAAATCCTTCCACTGCATGGTGAAAATGGCTCTACACATCAGGCCCTCACTCCCAAACTGGGTTCTTATCTTAGCTTCCTTCGTCTGTCAGGCCACTTAAGCTCTCATTAAACAAAGCAAAGTTATTTCTCCAATGTGATTTTTTTACTGCCGTATCACTAAGGGAGGGGTATCACCTTTTCATATTATATTCGGGTTATGTAACACGCCGCAATCACAAAAGAACTCATTCCAACAAGGGAGCTAACACCTCCAACTGGATACATGGAGTCCCAGGGTCCATTGTTCAATTCAGCCAGAGGCAAGAAAATTTACTGAGACACAGCAAAGTTGATCAAAAACAACCACAGGCCCAGAAGAATATGTGTCCAGCAATGAGGCTGTGGGGTCTTCTTTACTTCAAGTTTACAAAAAGAAAAATGTTGAGTTCTGAGTGAAGGAAACCAATGCAATGGATGTTAAAAAAGAAAAGAAAAGTGTATTTTATATTTTCTTAACCATCACTTCCCATGACAGGGGCAGCCTCTTCTCTTGCTAAAAGGTTAAGCAGCTCCTGGTGTCCTTGGTAGTTCTCTTTTGCCAATTTCCTTAAATGGATAACTAGATATTTTACCACCAGGAGTTAAAACAAAAAACAAACAAACAAATCTATTTTCCAACCCACTGAATCCGAACACAGGGGTCTGCTGGAGCCAATCTCAGCCAACACAGGGCAGGAACCAATCCCAGGCAGGGTGCCAACCCACCGCAGGACACACACCCACACACCATGCACACACTAGGGCTGATTTAGAATCGCCAATCCACCTAACCTGCATGTCTTTGGACTGTGGAAGGAAACCGGAGCGCCCGAAGGAAACCCACGCAGACACGGGGAGAACATGCAAACTCCACGCAGGGAGGACCTGGGAAGCGAACCCAGGTCCCCCAGGTCTCCCAACTGCGAGGCAGCAGCGCTACCACTGTGCCACCCTTAAATAAATAAATAAATAAATAAATATAATTTATTATTTTAAATATTTTAATTAGAAAAACTTTTTCTGATAAGAATGAAGGTTTGTTTTGCACTTTAGTGATTAAAGTTTGCTTAACAATACCTCATTCTTCTTCTTCTTTCGGCTTCTCCCGTTAGGGGTTGCCACAGCAGATCATCTTCTTCCATATCTTTCTGTCCTCTGCATCTTGCTCTGTCACATCCATCACCTGCATGTCCTCTCTCACCACATCCATAAACCTTCTCTTAGGCCTTCCTCTTCTCCTCTTCCCTGGCAGCTCTATCCTTAGCATCCGTCTCTCATTATCCCCATCATCTCTCCTCTGCACATGTCCCAACCAACGCAATCTCTCCTCTCTGACTTTGTCTCCCCACCCTCCCACCTGAGCTGACCCTCTAATGTCCTCATTTCTAATCCTATCCATCCTCATCACACCCAATGCAAATCTTAGCATCTTTAACTCTGTCACCTCCAGCTCTGTCTCCTGCTTTCTGGTCAGTGCCACCGTCTCCAGCCCATATAACATAGCTGGTCTCACTACTGTCCTGTAGACCTTTCCTTTTCACTCTTGCTGATACCCGTCTGTCACAAATCACTCCTGACACTCTTCTCCACCCACTCCACTCTGCCTGCAGTCTCTTTTTCACTTCTCTTCCACAATCCCCATTACTCTGTACTGTTGATCCCAAGTATTTAAACTCATCCACCTTCACCAACTCTACTCCCTCCATCCTCACCATTCCACTGACCTCCCTCTTATTCACACACATGTATTCTGTCTTGTTCCTACTGACCTTCATTCCTCTCCTCTTTAGAGCATATCTCCACCTCTCCAGGGTCTCCTCAACCTGCAGATCACAATGTCATCAGCAAACATCACAGTCCATGGGGACTCCTGTCTAATCTCATCTGTCAACCTGTCCATCACCATTGGAGATAAGAAAGGGCTCAGAGCCGATCCCTGATGTAATCCCACCTCCGTCACTCCTACCACAGACCTCTCCATCATCACACTTCCCTTGTACATATCCTGTACCACTCTTACGTACTTCTCTGCCACACCTCATTGATTTTGAATTTAGTATATATACATTCATTAAAAACTATCATAGTATTAATTAATGATCATAATCCAAGTTAATTTGGTATATCTTTGTTTTATGTTGATTGATCTGTGGGAAGCACCTTGAGTTGCATATGAATGTATGATAAGGTGCTATATAAATAAAGTTGCTATTAATATTATTATTCAATGGTGTACCAATGGATTGTGCAGATTATGCAAAGCACAAGAGCCTACGAGCTCGGGGGGCCCACTCAGGGCCATATAGATTTAAAACAAAAGCATCGTACTGAAGTGTCTGTAGCTTAAGGTGGAAGTTGCCATCGCACTTTACGTCACTGATCTCTTCCTAAATAAGGAGTGGCATTGCACTGGTACTTTGTGAGCATGGCACTGCCCGTGTCAATCAAACATAGGAAGCTCTGCAGTCTACTTGTGACTTTATGCTGTAGGAAGATAAGTAAATAAATTTAGGTAAATAACATTCAATGTGGCTTTCATATAAGTAACAAATAAATGTTTTTCACATAAAGACCATCACAAAACATAATTGCAAAACGGAACTTTGCATGATACCTCGGTGAGCTCTGTAAGCTGTGCTTTTTCTTTGACAGACATGCATGTGGCAGATTGACTGGCAGGATGGCATCCAAACGGTGCCATTGTTCGCCTTTATGCTTGGTGCAGCTGCATTGTTCTTATGTGTGAGTGGACGTTTCTTGCGGGGGGTGCTTCTGTTCCCTTTCTCCAATGTAGAACCCTCATCCTCATCTGAGTTCACCTGTCAAAGCGCATCTTTATTTGAAAACAGCAGTGTTAGATCGGGGGGAGCGTAAACGCGAATGAGAGAATTAAACTGAATTAAAAAAAAAAACAAAAAAACGCTAACCATAAATGTACACCGGCTGTTACAGACTCAAATCAAATGTATGTTTTTATTCTATAACTAGCTGAAATACCAGGCGTTGCCCGGGAGGAAAATCATTTTTTTTTTAATTTTTTGAGAAAAATATAATAAAAGAAAACAGAACTTGAGAGATTCATTTTTGTTTTGTGGTGTAGTATTAAGTTTTTAGAATTTTTGATGACGTAAAAAAAGGTCAAATAAATCACTATTATTATTACCGTATATACTCGTGTATAAGTCGGGTCTTGAAACCTGAAAAATCGATCACAAAATCAGACCCCAACTTATATGCCCATTCAAAAATACGACACTTCATTTTATTGTTTTTACATCTTTTTGCTTCCTCCAATCTCACATCAGTTTCTCAGACACATCGAATTTTGTTGCAGCAGCGCAGTTACCAATTTCTTTTGCCACTTCAACGACATTTTATTTAAAACCAGCTTCATATTTTCTTCTGATCGAACGCTCCATCGTAGATAAGGGATGCTCTTACGATAAAGGTGTATGAGGGTGTGAGACACAAAAAACACAAATCAGTGCAAACGTCGCTTCGAAATAGTTTGGGTATTACTGTGTGGTCACGTAGGAGCAATACATAGAAATAAAAAGGCAGTGTGATCCATGGTTACTCTCTCAGGTGGGCGTTAGCATATCGTAATCTTTTGGACCAATAGCGTGAGTTTTCCACATTCGACTTATACAACCGACATTATAAAATACCAGAAATTATATGATAAAATCAAGTCCCGACTTATCTGCAGAAAAACTTATACGCGAGTATATACAGTACTCTTGTATAAGTCGGGTCTTGAAACCCGAAAAATAGATCATAAAATCAGACCTCAACTTATACGCCCATTCAAAAATGCGACCCTTAATTTTTTTTCCATCTTCTTGCCACCTCCAATCTCACATCAGTTTCTCAGACACATCGAATTTTGCTGCAGCAGCGCAGATACCAATTTATTTTGCTACTTCAGTGACTTTTAATTTAAAACCAGCTTCATATTTTCTTCTGATCGAACGCTCCATCGTAGATAAGGGATGCTCTTACGATAAAGGTGTATGGGGGGTAGGGATGGGAATTGATAAGATTTTCACGATTCCGATTCCATTTTCGATTCTGTTTAACAATTCGATTCTTTATCGATTCTCCTATCGATTCTTATTTTTAAAAAAGGAGAACACACAGGTCGATTAGCTTAGAACTTTGTTTTATATCTTATCTTTGAACAAGATAGAAATTTAGGAGTAGCATGACCTTACAAACCCAACAGTGAGATCTTAAGAGATCCACAGCCTACGGCTCCTCGATGGGGTGCCACGGGGTCCCCAGAGAAAAATGTGTAAATGTAAAATAATAATAAAATACATATTCTTCTGTAGCAATAACAAAGTATAACATAAATTATTCTGTGGCAATTATACAAGAATGTCCAGTAACATTTACACTCTCCTTTTTAAAAGTATATATGAGCTGAGCACTCAAAAATAAAACTACATCAGCCAGCAACAAATACAATCAACTCAAGTCCAATGGAACTGTGCACAGTGCAATTCTGCAGCCATCAACTATTTTGACAGCTACATCCATGTTGGCCACATTATCAACAGTGGCTGCCACAGCCTTGTCTCTGATACCATACTCCTCCAAGATCTCATCAGTCTCCTCTGCTACAACTCTCCCTGTCTGTGCCTGGTACACTGGTTTGGTTTTGAGGACTTTTTCTTGAGCCTGGCCATTCCTGACATAATGCAGCGTTACTGTGAGGTAATGATCTTGACTAAAACTTGCCCATCCATCTGCAGTGACGGCTGCCTTCAACACGTTTCAGCTCAGAAATGGAAACGGATGAAACATCTGGTAAGAGGAGAACACGCAGATTTGACATTCCCTGACTTAGCCTACAATTAAACACATTCACTTACTGAAAATCGGGGGCATCTACTGTGGCAAATGGGTGCAAGCCTTTTACCACAAACTTAGTCACTGCTCAGTGGCATTCGTCTATCCTGGCCTGTGTCATTTTACTTTTCCCCGCCTCTGTGAAAGGAGAAGCTACCGGTAGACTGCAGCGAGAACTGCCAGCATCTGAGACAGCCAGACTCTGTCTGTCTCTCTCGTCATGGTCATCTTAATGCAATGCACAGTAATAGCAGGTTTTGCAATAAGGCAAATCGCGCTAACATAATATGCAATGTTAGTTGATTAGTTACCTGCCGTATTAACGGGAGAGGACCTGTAAACGTTACCGCTGCTGCTGGGTTGAGATTCACTAGTCCGGAGCGGATCAAAAACACAACATTCATTTAAGGTTATCGCATGTTTTGTGTGCAAATGCTTTTGCATATTCATAGTGTTTCCTCCCTTTGATGAAATATCTACTTTGCAAGTATTGCAAGTTGCCCTGTTGTCATCCTTTCTCGTAAAGTATAACCAAACTTTTGAGTATTTGTGCCGCTTAGACGCCATGTTTCCTGCTGGGTAAATGACGCTACGCAACGCGGTAACGTCATTCGAGGCGACTGGAATCGATAGGGGAATCGTTTGCAAAAATGGCAAACAATTCCATGGAATTGAAACAGTGGGAACCGGTTCTCAACAAGAACCGGTTTTCGATCCCCATCCCTATATGGGGGTGTGAGATACAAAAAACACAAATCAGTGCAAACATCGCTTCGGAGTAGTTTGGGTATTACCGTGTGGTTACGTAGAAACAATACATAGAAATAATAATCAGTGTGCTCCGTGGTAACTCTCTCAGGTAAGCGTTAGCATATCGTTATCTCTTGGACCAATAGCGTGAGTTTTCCGCATTCAACTTATACGACTGACATTTTAAATTATGCGGTAAAATCAAGCCCCAACTTATCCATGGGAGAACTTAAACGTGAGTATATATGGTAGGTTGATTTAATTCTATTACCACCATAAAAAACCTCACGTTATTCCATTCCATCTGGTGGTGCTGAGGTGTCACCTGTTGCATGGCTGCACTTGGGTCCTAATCTGGATCTTGAGTTGGTTTGTCGTGTGGTGGGTGCGGCAATGCGCTGTATCAGCACCACTACAGCATTGTTACAATAAAAATAATGCAAGATAAAAACATAGTTAACAAAAACAAATATTAAACGACAAACAAATACTACGGATTTTTCATGATAAAACTGTCGTTTGCTTTTAGATAGATAGATAGATAGATAGATAGATAGATAGATAGATAGATAGATAGATAGATAGATAGATAGATAGATAGATAGATAGATAGATAGATAGATAGATAGATAGATAGATAGATAGATAGATAGATAGATAGATACTTTATTAATCCCAAGGGGAAATTCACATTCTCCAGCAGCAGCATACTGATACAAAAAACAATATTAAATTAAAGATTGATAATAATGCAGGTAAAAACAGACAATAACTTTGTATAATGTTAACGTTTACCCCCCCCCCCCCCGGGTGGAATTGAAGAGTCACATAGTTTGGGGGAGTAACAATCTCCTCAGTCTGTCAGTGGTGCAGGACGGTGACAGCAGTCTGTCACTGAAGCTGCTCCTCTGTCTGGAGATGATCCCGTTCAGTGGATGCAGTGGATTCTCCATGATTGACAGGAGTCTGCTCAGCGCCCGTCACTCTGCCACGGATGTCAAACTGTCCAGCTCCATGCCAACAATAGAGCCTGCCTTCCTCACCAGTTTGTCCAGGCGTGAGGCGTCCCTTTTCTTTATGCTGCCTCCCCAGCACACCACGGCGTAGAAGAGGGCGCTCACCACAACCATCTGAAAGAACATCTGCAGCATCTTATTGCAGATGTTGAAGGACGCCAGCCTTCTAAGGAAGTATAACTGGCTCTGTCCTTTCTTACACAGAGCATCAGTATTGGCAGTCCAGTCTAATTTATCATCCCGCTGCACTCCCAGGTATTTATAGGTCTTTACCATCTGCACACAGTCACCTCTGATGATCACGGGGTCCATGAGGGGCCTGGTCCACCTAAAATCCACCACCAACTCCTTGGTTTTGCTGGTGTTCAGGTGTAGGTGGTTTGAGTCGCACCATTTAACAAAGTCATTGATTAGGTGCCTATACTCTTCCTGCCCACTCCTGATGCAGCCAAAAACGTTTACGGAGCACACCAGAAACGTTCCGAGCGTCAGCTCGATGATAACGTACATACAAGACCGCAAGACTGTTACAGTCTGCTTTCTATATAAGATTGTGGTTAATTGTTGGAGAGGTGTTCATTGAAAGGTGCTTTGTGGAATAAAATATTGTATTTATATTCTTATATTGCAGACTGTATTGCTGTGTCTGGGGCTCTCTGGTGCCCCCTTGTGGTTACTAAGCAGCAACTAGATGATAACATGCATACAAGACCGCAAGACTGTTACAGTCTGCTTTATATATAAGATAGTAATAAAAACAGAAGTTCACTACTCAGATTGGTAAATGATGGAGGACCCAGGAATTGAACCCACAACGATCTTGATTATGAGACAGCGGTTCTTATCACTGCACCAACCAAGCAGACATAGCTACTTTGTACCCTAAGCCAACTTCTTTTCTGCGGTTATGTTCTTGAATAAAAGCCCAGTTGTTTTGTTATATCTGTGTCTTTTGTCGGTGGCACAGTGGTAGCGCTGCAGCTTCACACTTAGGAGACCCGGGTTCGGTTCCCAGGTCCTCGCTGCGTGGAGTTTGCATGTTCTCCCCGTGTCTGGGTGGGTTTCCTCCGGGTGCTCCAGTTTCCTCCCACAGTCCAAAGACATGCAGGTTAGGTGCATTGGTGATTCTAAATTGTCCCTGGTGTGTACTTGGTGTGTGGGTGCACCCTGCAGTGGGCTGGCGCCCTGCCCGGGGTTTGTTTCCTGCCATGTGCCCTGTGTTAGCTGGGATTGGTTCCAACAGATCCCCGTGACCCTGTAGTTAGGATATAGCGGGTTGGGTAATGGATGGATGTACCTTTTGTGAAAGTGCTTATTTGATATTTGGACTTCAGTCTTCACACATTATACACTTCATGTCTATATTTTGTCAATTATTACTAAAACATTAAAAAACATTTCTGTTTTAGTTATGTGTTCAACAATTCCTGTCTCACATTTCCTGTCATCCTACATTTACACAGATTGTTGTAGACATTGAACACACCTGAAATGTATGTATTCCAAATAACAATCTATTATTCACTCTCTACAACTCCAGACACCTCACACCCAGATAAACACACTTGAGCTCTGAGAATCTGCTGGGATGTTTGAGCTGCGTCGGTTGTGGGGATGGGATAGCAGGCCGCTTGCCGCTTGTAATGATCGACACATTTGCAACACAAAAGACGCTAATGGAGAGGTGTGAAGGAATTTAAGGGGGCCTGGGATTAGAAGTTTTTTTCGTAGGCTTCAGGGATTCTAGTGTTAATTAGCTTGTTGATTCGATGGGCCTGCCTCGAAGTGACGTTACCAGCCCAACACACCACATTGGCCATCCCAGAGTTATAGAAGATGTGAAGGATGTCACTACCCACATTAAAGGAAGGCAGACTGTCCATCCTTTTCTAGTCCCTCTGTGTTCTGAGACCAGTCCAGTCTGTCATTAATGTGGACCCCCAAATACTGTACGTGTAGGAGTGCACCACCTCCACATTCACTCCCTGAATAATGACCGGACACAAAGGCTCATTGGTGAGGTGAAAGACAGCAAGCAGTTCCTTCGATTTGCTCGTGTTAAGTTGCAGACAATTCTCAAAGTTCTCCTCTCCTTTGTTTCATTCTCCCTTATCAATACACCCAGTAAGTACAGGATCATCTGAGAACTTCTGCAAGTGACCTGACCTGCTGTTAATCTTATACTTAAGGTGTGTGGAGTGTAGATAAAAGTGAACATGACGTGTATGAAAGCCATTGCACCACCACAGGCCTCTTTGAGCTCCTTTTTTAATTCCATTGTAAAGTGCTATTAAAAAGCACAGACTTCATGCAGTCTACTAATACATGGAGCTGCATTCTATCACTGCTATTACCTTTGAATACAATGCAGTTACCAAACTATTTAATAAACAAAAATGTAACAACTGACATATATATGGCGGCACGGTGGCGCAGTGGTAGCGCTGCTGCCTCGCAGTTAGGAGACCCGGGTTCGCTTCCCGGGTCCTCCCTGCGTGGAGTTTGCATGTTCTCCCCGTGTCTGCGTGGGTTTCCTCCGGGCGCTCCAGTTTCCTCCCACAGTCCATTGGTGTGTGTCCTGCGGTGGGTTGGCACCCTGCCCAGGATTGTTTCCTGCCTTGTGCCCTGTGTTGGCTGGGATTGGCTCCAGCAGACCCCCGTGACCCTGTGTTTGGATTCAGCAGGTTGGAAAATGGATGGATGGATGGATTCCTGAAGCTTACGAAAAAACTTGTAATCTTGGCCCACCTTAAATCCCTTCACGCCTCTCCATCAGCGTCTTTTGTGTTGTAAACGTGTCGATCAGCACAAGCAGCAAGCAGCCTGCTATCCCATCTCCTGCCTTGGCAGAACTCAGTTCGGGGGCAAAAAGTTCTCCCAGCTCAAGCCAAGGTTCCCTATCTGTATGTGGGATGCCCATAAACAAGAAGCCTTTGATTTCAGTCTGTAACAGCCAGTGTAAAGTTTGGGCGCGTACACCATCAGCACGGCGCTGTCAGATCTAAACACTAGCGTGGCGAATTGATCGCATCCTGAAGTGACTTTAGCTGCAAGTGGAAGTGCCATTTTACTTTATGGTGCCAAGCAGAGTTGCGTTGCGTTACAGCAGTCTATCAGCCGGCAAAAGTGATGTGAAGAAGCTGTCTGCTGCTACAGTCCTGCCTTTGTATAGGCAGATAGCGGTCACGGGACATCGTATCTTGGATTGACGCTACAACAAACAGTTCTGAGCAGGCAGCAGCCACAACACTGCTCTCGTGAAAAGAATGGAGATAAACAGCATCAACTTGGAGAGGGAGAGGCAAGTTCTTTATACCACGTGAACGTCACTGAGAGAATAAAACTGAATAATTAAAAATCAAGTACAAGCAGCCACAATTTACACTGGGTGTTACAGACTCAAATGAATTGTATGTTTTTATAATAATAATAATAATAGCAGCTCACTACTCAAAACACGGAGCACCCGGTCTCAAACCCGGAACCTTCTGGTTATAAGGTAGCAGTTCTTACCTCTGTACCATTTAAGAATACGTGTAAACTCCCTATTGATTGACATTTGACTTTTTAACTCATTGACAACCACATGTACTGTAAATCTAATGTTTTTTTTTCTTCTTTGGTTATATTCTTGAATAAAAGTGAACATGTTTATTTAATATTTTGACTAAACTCTTCACACATTATACACTTCATGTCATTATTAGTATAACATGGAAAAGGTTTCTTACCTAAAATAATCTGCTCCATCCTATATCTCAGAATGTCTGTCACCTATCCATCCATCCATCCATTATCCAACCCGCTATATCCTAGCTACAGGGTCATGGGGGTCTGCTGGAGCCAATCCCAGGGCGCAAGGCAGGAAACAAACCTTGGGCAGGGCGCCAGCCCACCGCAGGGCACATACACACCAAGCACGCACCAGGGACAATTTAGAATCGCCAATACATCTAACCTGCATGTCATTGGACTGTGGGTGGAAACCCACCCAGACACGGGGAGAACATGCAAACTCCACGCAGGGAGGACCTGAGAAACGAACCTGGGTCTCCTAACTGCGAGGCAGCAGCGCTATCCACTGTGCAAACCGTGCCACCTTACACTCCATATCGTAACCTTAGATCTTCAAATGAGGGTCTGCTTAGAATTCCAAGGGCTAAACTTAAAAGAAGTGGTGAGGCGGCCTTCTGCTGTTATGCACCTAAAATCTGGAATAGTTGACTGATAGAAATTCTCCAGGCTAATACAGTGGAGCACTTTATAAAACTGATAAAAACTCGTTATTGCAGCATGGCTTTCATTTTAGTTTAATCCTGATACTCTGAATATGCATTTAATTATCATTATCACTCATGGTGGCTCCGCACTCCGTCCTAACCCCTACTTTCTCTGCTGTTCTTTTTCCGGTTTTCTGTGATCTGCACCCCCACCAGCTGATCCCTACATTGATGGATTGAAGGCCAGAGGGTCCACATGACCATCATCATCATCAAGTTCTTCCATGTGAACCCTGAAAACCATGAGGACTGATTGAGGTCATTTATGTTAGGTAAAATGCCTACAGGGGGCTGGGTGGTCTCGTGGCCTCGGACCCCCTGCAGATTTTGTTTTTTTCGCCAGCCGTCTGGAGTTTTTTTTTGTTTGTTTTTTCTCTCCTCCCTGGCCATCGGACCTTACTTTTATTCTGTGTTAATTACTTTTGCCTAATTTTATTTTTCTTCATCATGTCAAGCATTTTGAGCTACAGCATTTGTATGAAAATGTGCTATATAAATGAATATTGTTGTTCAGCATTTCTTGATTTCTTGCATCACCTTTCATCCTACGCTTACCCAGATCTTTGTAGACATGGAACACACATGAAATGCATGTACAGTAGAACCTCAGGTCATGACTGTAATTTATTCCAAAACTCTGGTCGCAACCCGATTTAGTTGTGACCCGAAGCGATTTCCCCCCATAGGATTGTATGTAAATACAATTAATCCGTTCCAGACCGTACACGCTGAATGTAAATATATATTTTTTAAAAGATTTTGAAGCACAAAAATAGTTAATTATACCATAGAATGCACAGCGTAATAGTAAACTAAATGAATAACACTGAGAAAACCTTCATCAGAGAAAACTAACATTGCAAGAGTTCACCCTACAGCCTTACGAACCTCTTGCTGTAAACACTTGTTTTTAATGAGTTTTAAGCACAGGGAAAAAATGAAAATTTGTTAAATCTGTAATGTATACAAAAACTAACTTTGCATGAGTCGAGTTCTGGCATGAAGGAAGTGAGGAGGAAGCTGGGTGGAGAGGAGGTTACAGTTTTGAGGTAAAGTCCCTCTGTGCTATGCACGTCTGACCGAGAACAATGTACTGTACAAGGAGAGACTGAACACGTGCAGAAATCACCGGCACGTATGAACTGGAAGGGAAACGAAATAGAGGCCAAAGAGTTCATAGCAAATGCACAGGGAGAGACTGAACACGTGCGGAAATCAGCGGCGCATACGAACTGGAAGGGAAACGAAATAGAGGCCAAAGAGTTCATAGTAAATGCACAGGGAGAGACTGAACACGTGCGAAAATCAGCGGCGCGTACGAACTGGAAGGGAAACGAAATAGAGGCCAAAGAGTTCATAGTAAATGCACAGGGAGAGACTGAACACGTGCGGAAATCAGCGGCGCATACGAACTGGAAGGGAAACGAAATAGAGGCCAAAGAGTTCATAGTAAATGCACAGGGAGAGACTGAACACGTGCGGAAATCAGCGGCGCATACGAACTGGAAGGGAAACGAAATAGAGGCCAAAGAGTTCATAGTAAATGCACAGGGAGAGACTGAACACGTGCGAAAATCATCGGCGTGTACGAACTGGAAGGGAAACGAAATAGAGGCCAAAGAGTTCATAGCAAATGCACAGGGAGAGACTGAACATGTGCGGAAATCATCGGCGTGTACGAACTGGAAGGGAAACGAAATAGAGGCCAAAGAGTTCATAGCAAATGCACAGGGAGAGACTGAACATGTGCGGAAATCAGCGGCACGTACGAACTGGAAGGGAAACGAAATAGAGGCCAAAGAGTTCATAACAAATGTATAGGGAGAGACTGAACACGTGCGGAAATCAGCGGCACGTACGAACTGGAAGGGAAACGAAATAGAGGCCAAAGAGTTCACAACAAATACACAGGGAGAGACTGAACACGTGCGGAAATCACCGGCACGTATGAACTGGAAGGGAAACGAAATAGAGGCCAAAGAGTTCATAGCAAATGCACAGGGAGAGACTGAACACGTGCGGAAATCATCGGCGTGTACGAACTGGAAGGGAAACGAAATAGAGGCCAAAGAGTTCATAGCAAATGCACAGGGAGAGACTGAACACGTGCGGAAATCAGTGGCGCGTACAAACTGGAAGGGAAACGAAATAGAGGCCAAAGAGTTCATAGCAAATGCACAGGGAGAGACTGAACACGTGCAGAAATCAGCGGCGCGTACGAACCCGAAGGGAAACTGGCTTGTTCGTCACCCGAGTGTGCGGTCGTGAACAGATTCAAAAGTTTGGCAAACTTTTTGGTCGTAACCCAATTTGTATGTGTTCCGAGATGTTCGTGACCCGAGGTCCCACTGTTCCAAATAACGATATACAGTAGACCCCCACAAAGACACGGTTCAGGGTCCGCAGCCTCAATCGTTCCTTAGAACCTAACTAATAACTGTTAGCGGAAACCGCAAATATCCTCCGCAATTGTTAATGGCTTTTTCTTGGCAATACTGCACTGTAGAGAGAACAGGAAGCAACCGTAGAAGAAAACGCGGCTTGGGAGGGTGAAAGTAGCCAATCCGAGAACGTACTCTACTAGAATTTGAAACTGCAACTCCCAGCAGATTGGTCTTCTGCTGAGGGTGCTGGGGCTGTTGGGGTCAAAGGATGTCAGCACAGCTTTTACAAAGGGGGCCGGTGACCAAAAGAGAAAAAAAAAGAAGTTTTTGTAATTTGTGTTTCAAGTTCCTGTCTGTCTGCCTGCCTTCTGTTGGGTTCCCTGTACTTATTCATTTTGTCCTGGATCCTTTCGTGGTTTGGGTCTGGAATGTCTGCTGCCTGCCTGTGTACATGAAGACTGTAAGTGGAGTCATGGCCATCCTGCAAAGAAAGGAATGCTCCTGAACCCGTCTTCATCATTTCAGGAACTAGCAGTAGGACTGTCTTTACTTTCCCATTCAACATGCAGATCTCTGGACTATCTATCTTCATCATTACATTTCATCCGTTGCTGTTTTTCATTGACTTTACTGTGTATGTTTTGTTGGTGCTTTGTTGTATTTAATGTGTAATCGCCGTAAGGAGAACAGGAATGGTATTACAGTCTTTATTTGCTGTTTGATTACCGATTTGTTTTGTTTTGTCTCTGTTTGTGAGTGCGTGCAGGTCGGGTCAAGGCTGGGTAAATCCCTGGAATCTCCACCATAAAAATAAATAAATCGGCGTCTTCTCGACGGTGTGAATCTTAGTGGCACATTTCGCAGGTATTCTAGGAACGTAACCCCCACGAATTTCGGGGGTGTACTGTACTGTATTATTTACCTAATATACAACTCCAGGCACCTCACCTCACACACAGATAAGCTTGGCTGGAACTGGGAGAACATTTGTTGAGTTGAGTTGAGGCAGGGGATGGGACAGCAAGCTGCTTGTGCTGATCGACGCATTTGCAACACAAAAGATAGATAGATAGATAGATAGATAGATAGATAGATAGATAGATAGATAGATAGATAGATAGATAGATAGATAGATAGATAGATAGATAGATAGATAGATAGATAGATAGATAGATAGATAGATAGATAGATAGATGTGAAAGGCACTATATGATAGATAGATAGATAGATAGATAGATAGATAGATAGATAGATAGATAGATAGATAGATAGATAGATAGATAGATAGATAGATAGATAGATAGATAGATAGATAGATAGATAGATAGATAGATAGATAGATAGATGTTAAAGGCACTATATAACAGATAGATCAAGTCCAGACTTTTTCTGAGGTAGTACGTCTGCAGAGACCAGTGATCTGTGTGTGTGGGTCTGCAGGGGAGGAATACGAGTGTGTGTGTGTGTTTGATTACGAGGGAAAGTGCGTGTGCATGTCTACAGGGGGGCAGGTTAGGGGTAGATGTAGATGTGTGTGTGTCAGCAGGGGCAGATGGACTTCACAGCTCTGGGGAAAAAGCTCTTTTTCAGTCTGCTGGTACGTGTTTTTATGTTTCTGTTCCACTTTCCCGAAGGCAGTGGTACAAACAGTCCATTTCCCGGATGGGTGAGATCCGCAGCTTTACATTTGGCCCTCTTCTGCACCCTTCCAGCATATACATATTTCAGGTCTAGGAGAGGACGTCCCACGATCCCCTGTGCTGTTCTCACCTCCCGTGCCACGTCCTTCCTGTCCTGTGCTGTGCAGCTGCCGTACCACACTGTCATACTGGGACAGAGAATGCTTTCTATAGCGGATCTGTAGAAGATTGTGAGCAGCCGAGAGGAGAATTCAGCACATCTCATCTTCCTGAGGAAGAAGAGTCTTTGTAGGTCCTTCTTTACCAGGTGAGATGTGTTCAAAGACCGGGTCAGATCTGATGTTATGTGGATACCCAAGAACTTGATATTGTCCACACACATTACAGCCTCCTCATGTATGAATAAAGGCGCATGTTCTGTTCTTCTGGACCTCCTGTAGTCCACAATGACTTCTTTGGTCTTGCTGGTGTTCAAGATGAGGTTGTTGGCTGAGCACCAAAGACGCTGATGGTAAAGGTGCGAAGGGATTTAAGGTGGGCTGGGATTACACATTTTTTTGTAAGCTTCAGGAATTCTAGTGTTAACACAGTGGTCTCAAATTCCAGTCCTGGAGGGCCCAGTGGCTGCAAGTTTTCATTTTAACTCTTTTCTTAATTGGTGACCAGTTTTTGCTGCTAATTAACTCCTTTTCCATTCTTTTTCATGGACTTGTTTTTTAAGATTTGTTCTCCTGAATTTCTTCATCGTTCCTCTGAATTGCTTCATTTCTGTCCTTAAACAGAAGTGAGTGAGCCAACAGAAGACCAACTAAGTCAGGGCCTCAAACACTGACCAATTTCACTCCAACCGCTGATTCTTGTCATTAATTAAACCCGTTCTTTAATTCCTTGGCTTGTTGCTGCTCTCGGTGTGCAATAGCTTACATTTCCAAAATTGTTGATTTTCCCTTTTCTAAGAACTCCATTGAAATGTTTTGTGGACCTGAGCAGATCAACATTCCTGAGACGGTCACCTTTCTTTATTTTCAGATATTGTATGATGGACTCAGTTTGCTGGTCATGTTTTGGCTTGTTTTGTATCTCATTATTGTTTGGCAGCTAATTAAGGAAACAGAAACAATTAAGGGGTCTGAGTCTTCAAGAGCGAGTCAATTAAAATGAATTCAAAAGAAGTTAATTAGCTGCACAAACAGGTCACTCATTAAGAAAAGCGTTAGAATGAAAACCTGCAGCCACGGAGGTCCTCCAGGATTGTAATATGAGACCCCTGCTTTAACACATCAGGACTACTGTGGGGACTCACACGGATGGACCTCATTATCACAAGATGGCCAGCGCGTCAGACTATTAAACTCTTTAAATGTTACACAGTGAACCTAATTATACTTTAAATCTTTTACAGAATTGTTCTTTGCTGACTCATAATAAAATCCAACCCATAGTTCCATTACTGTCTGGAGACGGCAAAGCCAAACGGGAGAGCAGCCGGGAAATTCAAATGAAATCTTACCTTGTGAAGCTCCTAATGGGACTGAAATTGAGGAAATCCATTCATGAATTATTCATGCACAGCATGTAGAAAAGCGCGAGGCGCTCCGAGTTCATCAACGGGAAGCGAGCTACGCAGAAATAAAGAACCGTGAATTTCCTTACCCGCTGCTGTCATCCTGACTCTGGAGGTAATAATTGATGTTGTTCACTAAAAAGCTGAAGAGACGGCTGTAGAGGGCCTTAGCGAGGAGATCCCGGTAATGATTTCCCATTTCAACGGTGTGTCTTCTCACAATTACGTCTCCTACAAAAAAAAATGACTGGAGTTTAATACATTGTGAGAATTGCTGTTTGCTGCGCCTCTTGTTTCATCTTTGGTGGGGTACCTGGAAGCAAATGAAGTATCAACATGAAATCGTTCTGAACAGCGCCATGAATTCTATCATCGGCCTCGTGGTGGGCCACATGTAGGGGCATTTCAATCAAAAGAAAAAAATAAGAAAGAAAAACAAAAAACATCAAATGAATATTGCACTGACCCTGCTGTGGGCCGATCACGTACGGCCAACACAAAATGGCCAGAAGGGTGAACAGGGCCCATATTTATCAGGCGTCTCGGAGTTACTATTAGGAATTACACTAAAAGTAGGACTGGGATAAGAATTTGTTCTACTTCAGAGTTGGACATGAGAAAAAGCCACAGAGAATCTTACACCCACTCACAGTGACTGGGAATGAATGATATCACAGTTAAATGGCACCTCTTACTACAAACGGGCACTCATGATAACATTTTGCAGTTTACAAACAATAAGGCTTCACCACAAATATGATGATAATAAGAAGAATAAGAAGAATTAGAATAAGAAGAATAAGAAGAATTAGAATAAGAATAAGAAGAATAAGAATAAGAAGAGTAAGAATAAGAAGAATTAGAATAAGAAGAATAAGAATGAGAAGAATAAAAATGAGAATAAGAAGAATAAGAATAACAAGAATTAGAATAAGAAGAATAAGAATAAGAAGAATAAGAAGACTTAGAATAAAAAGAATAAGAATAAGAAGAATAAGAAAAATTAGAACAAGAAGAGTAAGAATAAGAAGAATAAGAATGAGAAGAATAAGAACAAGAAGAATAAGAAGAATTAGAACAAGAAGAGTAAGAATAAGAATTAGAAAAAGAAGAATAAGAATAAGAAGAATTAAAATAAGAAGAATAAGAATGAGAATAAGCAGAATAAGAAGAATTAGAATAAGAAGAATAAGAATAATAAGAATTAGAAAAAGAAGAATAAGAATGAGAAGAATAAAAATGAGAAGAATAAGAATGAGAAGAATAAGAAGAATTAGAATAAGAAGAATAAGAATAAGAAGAATTAGAATAAGAAGAATAAGAAGAATTAGAATAAGAAGAATAAGAATAAGAAGAATAAGAAGAATTAGAATAAGAAGAATAAGAATAAGAAGAATAAGAATAAGAAGAATAAGAATGAGAAGAATAAGAAGAATTAGAATAAGAAGAATAAGAAGAAGAAGAATAAGAAGAATGAGAATAAGAAGAATAAGAATGAGAAGAATAAGAAGAAGAATAAGAAGAATTAGAATAAGAAGAATAAAAACAAGAAGAGTAAGAATAAGAAGAATTAGAATAAGAAGAATTAGAATAAGAATAAGAAGAATTAGAATAAGAATAAGAATGAGAAGAATAAGAAGAATAATAAGATGAACAATAATATCAATAATAACAATACTGCGCCCTGTGCTGGCTGGGATTTGCTCCAGCGGACCCCCGTGACCCTGTGTTAGGATATAGCGGGTTGGACGATGACTGACTGACTGACTGACTGACTGACTGCTCTTAAGTGGTTTGCCGATTACCTCAAAGGCAGGACGTTTTCTGCACATGTGGATAGTTCAACATCTCCTACTGCTTCGGTAACCTGTAAGGTACCCCAGGGGTCTGTTTTTGGTCCGGTCCTCTTCTCTTTATATTTACCATATATACTCGTGTAATTTCTCCCGCATATAAGTTAGGGGTTGATTTTACCATATAATTTCTGGTATTTTATAATGTCAGTTGTATATGTTGAATGCGGAAAACTCACGCTATTGGTCCAAAAGATTACGATATACTAACACCCACCTGAGAGAGTAACCACAGAGCACACGGCCTTTTTATTTCCATGCATTGTTTCTACGTGACCACATGGTAATACCTGAACTATTCTGAAGCGACATTTGCACTGATTTGTGTTTTTTTTGTATCTCACACCCTCATACACCTTTATAGTAAGAGCATCCCTTATCTACGATGAAGTGTTCGATCAGAAGAAAATATGAAGCTAGTTTTAAAGTAAAAGTCATTGAAGTGGTGAAAGAAATTGGTAACTGTGCTGCTGCAACAAAATTCGATGTGTCTGAGAAACTGGTGTGAGATTGGAGGAAGCAAAAAGATGTATTAAGAAAAATGCCTAATACAAAGTGTGCTCTGCGAACTGGTATTGCCTCCTGGCCAGCACTGGACAATCACATCACTGAATGGTTTTAAGTGTCGTATTTTTGAATGGGCGTATAAGTCGGGGTCTGATTTTATGATCGCTTTTTCAGGTTTCAAGACCCGACTTATACGCGAGTATATACGCCATTACTGTTCAGCTCTATACTAAACAAGTATAACATCCCGTATCACTGTTACACTGATGATACCCAAATTTACTTCCCATTCAATGGGGTGAAATGGAGTCTGTGACAAACCTTTTTAAGTGCTAAGATAATATAAAACACTGGATGGCACTTAACTTCCTGCAGTTAAATAAGTCAAAAACTGATTTCATTCTTTTGGGTCAACCTACAGTTACCTGAAACATTGCTAGCACACTGGGTGCAGTTGTCAGTTAGTCATCATCCAACCCGCTATATCATAACACAGGGTCACGGGGGTCTGCTGGAGCCAATCCCAGCCAGCACAGGGCGCAAGGCAGGAACAAATATCGGGCAGGGCGCCAACCCACTGCAGGGCACACACACACCACTAGGGGAAAATTTAGGATCGCCAATACATCCATCCTGCATGTCTTTGGACTGTGGGAGGAAACCCACACAGACACGGGGAGAACATGCAAACTCCACTCAGGGAGAACTCGGGTCTCCTCACTGCGAGGCAGCAGTGCTACCCACTGTGCCACCATGCTGCCCTAGTAGTTCAGTAGTTGAGAAAATTAATTTTAATGTCAAACAGTAACCAGTACATAAAATTTATTTCATGAAACCGCCAGTCCGCCCCTTGTGCCCTAAAATGGGGAGGACTGTGTAGAAAAAGTGTGGTGGGAACAAAATGTGTGCAAATCCCCTTAAATGAAAGTCTGTAATGTGCACTTTAATTATGTCTGAACTGTTTAATTTCTCATTTTAAATTGTGGAGCAGAGGGGTAGGTAAATCAAGGGAAAAACGTGTCTTTGTCCCAAAACATTATGCAGGCCACTATACTTTTCAGGGGGCAAAAAAAATGCTAAGAAGGTTTAATGCCAAAGCACATACAAATTCAGACAGAGAGCAGAGGAGAAGTCAGGTGATATCCTCCAAACGTCATTCTTACTGCTCAGACACCAATGGTAGTGTCCGTTTTTTTTTAAAATATAGCATCTAACTGTATTGCATGGCATCCATTTATAGCCCAATGGATTGTTGCCACGTCTTTGACAGCGAGAGCTCAGGCAGGGTAAGTGAGGGGACAGTGACAGGGCCAGATCCCATGACTTGGTGCTTTAACTCCAGTGTCACGTCCTGCTGTCAGCTACAAGTTTGTGATTGAAAACACAGCAGGCGGCTCTGCTATCAGGATGACCGCCAAGAGCGGAACATTAGAAGCACGTTGTCATCCCATTTTGCAGTTGGTTCACAGGCCCCTCGCTAAAAACATTGTGTTCCTAGCTGCCCAAACGGTGAATGTCACGTTGCCCTTCAGCTGTAAATCTGTGGCTTGACGGTGTATTGTTATAGCGCTCAGAGTAATTAGGTCTGAAGTGCTGCAGAGTGACCTGATAAGGCCAAAGAGCCCAGCCCTGTCTGCAGCATTTTTAGAAACTCATCTCCCCTACTGCTGTGTACCTGTCACGTTGGCTTGGGGCATTTGGGGACACTCTTATATCATCTGCAGACCCAGACAGAAATACCAAGGAGACCAAAGTCATGTCATGCCAGGCAGGAACTGCTTAAATCAGATCAGGACCAGTGGCGTAGCTAGGGGCGGGCGGAGGGAGCGGTTTGCCCCGGGAGGCACATTTTTGGGGGCAACATGATTGGCCAAAAGGCTCAGTACAATTCGTGTGTAAGCAGCAGGGTTTGGAAAAATATCACTCATGAATGAAGAAAGTTAAATTCTCAAATTTTTATCCACAAAAATAATTTTCAGACTCTCCTTCTGTGACGGCATCAGACACAACAGTTGAAGTTTATGAGGCAATAACAAAAATAAACATAAAACCGATAAGAAGATAACCAACTCATTTAAAACTTAGAATTTTGTTTCGTTATCAATCCGAATGTGTTCTTGCGCTGCACAGAAAACATTCCCACCTATCACTTGTACCCCACAGTGGTTCTGGTTTTCACAGCGTAATTACAGTCATGTGAAAAAGTTTGGCACCCCCTCTTAATTCTTTAGATTTTTGTTTCTCATTGGCTGAACTTCCTTTTAATATCTGACATGCCTTATGGACACAGTAGTATTTCAGCAGTGACATTAAGTTTATTGGATTAACAGAAAATATGCAATATGCATCATTTGTGAATTTCCCATTGGGATTAATAAAGTATCTATCTATCTATCTATCTATCTATCTATCTATCTATCTATCTATCTATCTATCTATCTATCTATCTATCTATCTAACAAAATTAGACAGGTGCATAAATGTGGGCACCCCAACAGAGATATGACATCAATACTTAGTTGAGCCTCCTTTTGCTAATCTAACAGCCTCTAGACGCTGTCCTCCTATAGCCTCTGATGAGTGTCTGATTCTGGATGGAGGTATTGTTCACCATTCTTCATACAAAATCTCTCCAGTTCAGTTTGATGGACAGCCTGCTTCAAATCATCCCATAGATTTTCGATGATATTCAAGTCAGGGGACTGTGACGGCCATTCCAGAACATTCTACTTCTCCCTCTGCATGAATACCTTTGAAGATTTCCAACTGTGTTTTGGGTCATTGTCTTGTTGGAATATCAAACCCCTGCATAACTTCAACTTTGTGACTGATGCTTGAACATTATCCTGAAGAATTTGTTGATAGTGAGTTGAATTCATCCAACCCTCGACTTTAGCAAGGGCCCCAGTCTCTGAACTAGCCACACAGCCCACAGCATGATGGAACCTCCAGCAAATGTGACAGTAGGTAGCAGGTGTTTTTCTTGGAATGCGGTGTTCTTCTTCCGCCATGCAAAGTGCTTTTTGTTCTGACCAAATAACTCAATTTTTGTCTCATTAGTCCAGAACACTTTGTTCCCAAATGAGTCTGGCTTGTCTAAATGAGCATTGGCATACAACAAGTGACTCTGTTTGTGGCGTGAGTGCAGAAAGGGCTTCTTTCTCATCACCCTGCCATACAGATGTTCTTTGTGCAAATTGCACTGAATTGTAGAACGATGTACAGATACACCATCTGCAGCCAGATGTTCTTGCAGGTCTTTGGAGGTGATCTGTGGGTTGTCTGTCACCATTCTCACAATCCTGCTCATATGCCACTCCTGTGTTTGTCTTGGCCTGCTGGGTTTAACAGCAACTGTGCCTGTGGCCTTCCATTTTCTGATTCCATTCCTTACAGTTGAAACTGACAGTTTAAACCTCTGAGATGGCTTTTTGTAGCCTTCCCCTAAACCAGGAGACTCAACAATCTTTGTTTTCAGATCTTTGGAGAGTTGCTTTGAGGATCCCATGCTGTCACTCTTCAGAGGAGAGTCAAAGGGAAGGAAGCACAACTTGTAATTGACCACCTTAAATACCTTTATATCTCATGATGGGACACACCGGTCTATGAAGTTCAACTCTTAATGAGCTCATCAACCAACCAATCAGCATTGAGCAGTGACAGGCATTCAAATCAGCACAATGACAAGGGGACCCACATTTGTGCACAGCCAGTGTTTCACATTTGATTTAATTTTATACAACTAAATACTGCATCACTAAAAATCTTCCATCCCTCCATCCATTATCCAACCTGCTATATCCTAACTACAGGGTCACGGGGATCTGCTGGAGCCAATCCCAGCCAACACAGGGCGCAAGGCAGGGAACAAAGCCCGGGCAGGGTGCCAGCCCACCGCAGTTACTAAAAATCTTTGTTTGGAAAACACCGCAGTACTCAGATGTTCCTAGGAAATGAAAGACAGACCACTGTTATCTTTTTTGTTGAAAGGAGAGTCAATTATTATGCAGGCTGAGAGGGGATCCCAAACTTTTTCATATGACTGTAAATACAGTATTTCAGCATTAATTAACATATTATTAATGCCAAGAACGAATTATCGGCAGCAGAAACACAGAACACAGTGCAGTCCTAGCTGTAAATGTGGGACAAATATCTGTAGTACTAGAGTGTTGTACCGTGTTAGCCATTATGAATGTAGAGAAAAGCCGAGCAAAATGACACCTTTAATTTGCTAACTAAAAAGATTACAATATGCAAGCTTTTGAGGCAACTCAGGCCCCTTCTACAGGCAAGATGTAATACAGTGACTGGAGTTCCCTATATTTATATACACACTCTAGGACAAGAAATAACATTGGTAAATCTTTAAATGAGAAATTTTAAATGTAAAAAATTAATAGATTCATTCAGGCTAGGGTTAATTTAACAAATATCTGAAACAATCACAACACGTAAACACAAACATCACAATGCTGTCAGAAGGAAGAACCCACAGTCTCTAATGTAGGTACATACCAGTTCAACTGGGCACACGGTTGACTGGGACATGGCACAAGTGAGATTCAAGTCAAAAATTAAGAGTGCCAGAGATATCAGGGCTGCATCGTGCCTTATAACGGTCGGCTGGGACCCTTGCCTAGCTGGCACACCCGGGGAGTGGAAGGACTGGGAGGAGGAGCAGTATCTCCCCTGGGACATGAGAGGGCAGCCACCCTGGAGGCTGTTGGGGCCACGGTAACAGAGCTTGGAAGCTCAACCCTGTGGGGGCCCGCAGCCACCGCCAGGATATTTACTATAAGCCCTGGACTAAAGCACTTCCACCACACCAGGAAGAGCTGCAGGAAGATCCTCAACGAGCACCTGGAGCACATCGTGGGGTGCAACAATACAAAGGGGCATTCGGGAAGCAGGGGAGTCGGGAGGCAGAGGACGGAGCTTGCTAGAGAGGAGTAGAGGTGGCAGTGAAGAAGGAGAGAAAGAAAGAGAAAGAAAAGGACTGAGCTTATTGTGGTGATTGGTGCACTGCGCTGTGTGCAGAAGAAAAGGCAAATTAAAAACGTGTGAGCTTATGGACATTGTGAGTCTGTGTCTCTGTCTGTGGTCCGGGCTGGCATCTTCCGCAGCCTATCAAATGAAAACACCATTAACAGACATTTGGATGTGAACCCTGCATAGGCAGACTTGAAAAGAAGAACAACCCCACCTTACTAATCCACCCCTCTTACACCCACCTACTCCCCCCTTCCTCATTTGCTATCTATTATCTTTGATCCTGTATGTCTCATCATTTTCCTCTGATGATGATACCTGATACGTGTTGAAAGCTCAGAAATAAAAGACTGTAATAAGATACGCAATGTTGATTCCTAGCTAAATATACATATTTACAGCGAAGCCAAGTAATATAATACATTTTAAATTATGTCATATCTTTTGCCCTGTGTGTACCTTCTAGGCCAGTGGTCTCAAACGCCAGTCCTGGAGGGCGGCAGTGGCTGCAGGTTTTCATTCTAACCCTCTTCTTAACTGGTGACCTGTTTTTACTGCTAATTAACTCCTTTGCCTTTCATTTTATTGGACTGGTTTTTTAAGATTTGTTCCCCTGAATTGCTTCATTTCTTTCCTGAAATGGCATCCAAACAGAAATGAAATGTGAAGTGAGGGAGCCAACAGAAGACCAACTAAGTCAGGGCCTCAAACTCCAACCAGTTTCACTCCAACCTGCTGCTTAATGAGGTGCCGAGTTGTAGCGGGGCTACATAGTAATAGTGTTTTCAATGTTTGTGCTGAGTGCATTTTGTTTTCATCGTCCCGCTTGCTGTTTATAATGTGTGCGTCAGTGAATGTTGTCCCCGTAAATACAGAGGGGATGGATGATGGAGAGAGACCGCAGCCCCAAGATCGAAAGCACCTGTTCACCATCAATTACATCCGGCTCTTTACTATTTAAACAATCAGGAGGGAAAAGAGAAGGAGGAAGGAGAAAGACGGAGTTTTCATTTTACGACAATGAACCACCATTACCTGCTGTTTTTCACATCGCGCTTTTGTATCTAGTTTGTGTTTCATTCTGCCGGATTTACTTCAGTTCAATCATCACCAGAGACCCCAGGGTTGGACGTCATTATCCACCACACGCCGAGCACTAATACGGTGAGATTGTTCCATTTTCCAGGGAATTCAAACACATCCATTCTTTCAGTCATCCGTATTCAGGACAGTAATATACCTGGACTCAAGTTCACGATCATTGTCATTGTCATTTCCATATTCATTCATTGTTGTTATTCGTGTTGTTTGTTATACAGTATGTTACAGGGGCAAGGGAGGGTTTGTTATTGTGTATATGTGTATATATACAGTGCATCCGGGAAGTATTCCCAGCACATCACTTTTCCCACATTTTGTTATGTTACAGCCTTATTCCAAAATGGATTAAATTCATTTTTTTCCTCAGAATTCTACACACAACACCCCATAATGACAATGTGAAAAAAGTTTACTTGAGGTTTTTGCAAATTTATTAAAAATAAAAAAAACTGAGAAATCCCATGTCCATGAGTATTCACAGCCTTTGCTCAATACTTTGTCGATGCACCTTTGGCAGCAATTCCAGCCTCAAGTCTTGTTGAATATGATGCCACAAGCTTGGCACACCTATCCTTGGCCAGTTTCGCCCATTCCTCTTTGCAGCACCTCTCAAGCTCCATCAGGTTGGATGGGAAGCGTCGGTGCACAGCCATTTTAAGATCTCTCCAGAGATGTTCAATCGGATTCAAGTCTGGGCTCTGGCTGGGCCACTCAGGGACATTCACAGAGTTGTCCTGAAGCCACTCCTTTGATATCTTGGCTGTGTGTTTAGGGTCGTTGTCCTGCTGAAAGATGAACAGTCGTCCCAGTCTGAGGTCAAGAGCGCTCTGGAGCAGGTTTTCATCCAGGATGTCTCTGTACATTGCTGCAGTCATCTTTCCCTTTATCCTGACTAGTCTCACAGTCCCTGCCGCTGACAAACATCCCCACAGCATGATGCTGCCACCACCATGTTTCACTGTAGGGATGGTATTGGCCTGGTGATGAGTGGTGCCAGGTTTCCTCCAAACGTGACGCCTGGCATTCACACCAAAGAGTTCAATCTTTGTCTCATCAGACCAGAAAAGTTTCTTTCTCATGGTCTGAGAGTCCTTCAGGTGCCTTTTGGCAAACTTTAGGCGGGCTGCCATGTGCCTTTTACTAAGGAGTGGCTTCCGTCTGGCCACTCTACCATACAGGCCTGATTGGTGGATTACTGCAGAGATGGTTGTCCTTCTGGAAGGTTCTCCTCTCTCTACAGACGACCTCTGGAGCTCTGACAGAGTGACCATCGGGTTCTTGGTCACCTCCGTGACTAATGCCCTTCTCCCCTGATCGCTCAGTTTAGATGGCCGGCCAGCTCTAGGAAGAGTCCTGGTGGTTTCGAACTTCTTCCACTTACGGATGATGGAGGTCACTGTGCTCATTGGGACCTTCAAAGCAGCAGAAAATTTTCTGTAACCTTCCCCAGATTTGTGCCTCGAGACAATCCTGTCTCGGAGGTCTACAGACAATTCCTTTGACTTCATGCTTGGTTTGTGCTCTGACATGAACTGTCAGCTGTGGGACCTTATATAGACAGGTGTGTGCCTTTCCAAATCATGTCCAGTCAACTGAATTTACCACAGGTGGACTCCAATGAAGCTGCAGAAACATCTCAAGGATGATCAGGGGAAACAGGATGGACCTGAGCTCAATTTGGAACTTCATGGCAAAGGCTGTGAATACTTATGTACATGTGCTTTCTCAATTTTTTTATTTTTAATAAATTTGCAAAAACCTCAAGTAAACTTTTTTCACGTTGTCATTATGGGGTGTTGTGTGTAGAATTCTGAGGAAAAAAAATGAATTTAATCCATTTTGGAATAAGGCTGTAACATAACAAAATGTGGAGAAAGTGATGCGCTGTGAATACTTTCTGGATGCACTGTATATATAAGATTGAACTCAGTAATTTATCCAGGCCACAGGTCTTGGTAGTGTAGTTGCCGGCTGGGTAAGGGGTCGGCGGTTACAATTTAGGCAAAGCAATGTTACATTAGTGAGAAACATTCATGTTTACAATAACCAGGAATGGGTCTCTTTGAATTTTATGACAGAGTTGGGGGGGTTGATGTGCCTTAAACCAGTTTGGCGAGTGTTTCTCTGCTAAAGTCTTTCAACCCCTACAAGAAAGCCAGGCTGCCTAACTGCCAAGCTTTACCTTAACATATCGTCTTGGGGGGTGGCAGGTGTTAAGATGTTTTATTCCCCCATTGGTCTGAAGTATGGCTGTTTGGAATTGGCTTGGATCAAAAGCTTTTAAGTACCGTGATGTCCTATTGGCTCTAGATAGATAGATAGATAGATAGATAGATAGATAGATAGATAGATAGATAGATAGATAGATAGATAGATAGATAGATAGATAGATAGATAGATAGATAGATAGATAGATAGATAGATAGATAGATAGATAGATAGATAGATAGATAGATAGATAGATAGATAGATAGATAGATACTAGGGGCTGGACAGAGAATCTATAAATCTGTGTGCTCAACCACACTCTGTCTCTCTTACTAACATCTGATGAAGACCAAACTGATGAACTGAAAGGACAACACAATGGAGAGCACAGCTGAGCAGCCATATTGAGACAGGCATGTGGCCTGTTCTGAAGAAAGCTGAGCACCAATGATGCCTTAACTAGAGACGTATTAAATAACTACAAGTCTGTGTGCCACCTGAAACTATACATCACCATTTAATCAGGTTGTATGGTTGCCAATATTCAAATGTACTTTGCATATTGTTATTATTTATGAAAATTATCAATAATACATTATTTATGTGTAACTTAACTCCTGCTTTTCTTTTACCTACACGTATTTGCCTATAGATACAGAAGGGAAGGTGTGGATAAGTTATATACTATAATACCTTATAAACAGTGGTAAGTCGGTGAGATTTGAGGCGTTCTGACAAAGGCTACTTATTAATAATACAAAAGGGGAAAGTAGAGCAAAATATTACTCTACCAAGACAAAGGACATGGTGTGTTGCTGCTCTTATGATGCATTAGCAGACATTTCTAAAATTGTTGATTTTCTCTTTCCTAAGAGCGCTGGTCAAACGTTTTGTGGACCTGAGCAGATCAGTATTGCTGAGACCTTCACCTTTCTTTATTTTCAGATATTGTGTGATGGACACCAGTTGTTTTTGGCTCATTTTGTACTGTTTGGCTGCTAATTAAGGAAAAAGAAACGATGATGGGGTCTGAGTGTTCAAGAGCAAGTCAATTCAAATGAATTTAAAAGAAGTCAATTAGCAGCAAAAACAATTAAGAAAAGGGTTGGAATGAAAACCTGCAGCCACTGCCGCCCTCCAGGACCAAAGTTGAGGACCCCTGGTCTAGTTGAAGCCAAAGTCAACTGAAGATGGACACCCCGCTATGGGATTGGACCATTGTAAACCAACGGACCATAATGAGATTTCATTGGTCAGAGGGAGTGGAACCCGCTGAAATTCACTGAAGGATGTTAGTTTCTGCCAAACAGTAAGCTGTTTGGGTACCCATTTTGCACAAACTTTACGGCAACCCACGTCATCATGCACTTTGAGATATGCAGATCCATAGCTGATGTCCAAATGTGTAGCAACGGCGGACAATGTAATCTGTTGGTCATCTCTTGAAGGCATTCACCATGTCGCTTGTGCGCGCAATGAAGACGGTCAACTTCTTCTTCCCCCTACCCATTGTGGAGACCCGCCCCGGGCACAGACAGGCAGACACCGATGGCTCAAATCCACACACACGTTTATTATACGTTGTCCTACTATTTACAGTGTACCACGCACAATCCAGTGCCCCTGCACCACACATGCTCAAGTCCGGGCTCTCAACAGTCCTTTCTTGCTGTCCTTCACCGCCTCCACTCCTCTCCTCCGAGCTCTGTCATCTTCCACCCGACTCCAGCTGACGAATGGAGGGAGGCGGCCCCTTTTATGACCACCCGGCCGTGCTCCAGGTGCCTCCTGATGAGCTTCCTGCGGCACTTCCTGATGTGGCGGAAGTGCCGCACGAGCACCCGGAAGCACTCCGGGTGTCCCTGGTTTTCCTTCCACCTGCACCTCCAGGTGTGGCGGAAGTGCTGATGTCCAGGGCTTCATAGGCATCTGGGCGCCCCCCTGGCGGTGACCACAGGCCCCTATAGGGTTGAGCTTCTATGCTCTGTTCCCGTGGTGCCCATACCAACCAGGACGGCTGCACTTTTCGTGGTCCGGAGGAGGCATAGTCCCTCTCACGATCCTTCCAGGTGTCCCAGCCACACCATTCATAAACTTGTCATGGAGTCCTGCTGTTTTCGCTTCCACAATGAGCCAACATGCTCCGGTGAATTTCAGAAGGTTTTATTCCATCTGCCCAATGAAATCCCATTACGGGGTTTTGTTCAACAATGGTGCAATCCCGCAGTGGACGGTCCGTGTTCACTTGACCTTAGCTTGAACGAGACTAAATGCAGCGCTCCGTGCTGTGTGTCTTCAAACTACCCATAAGCCATCACAAACACGATGTATTGTGTCAGCTTTTATCCATTGCAGCTACAGCACAATTTTTGTATTTGCCCTCGAATGTAACTTCAAAGACTATGGGGCTCGTTTATACTTCACGCTCAGAACGCGTACGCCCCCGCATCATGGCTGTCACGCGTTCTCAGCATTCATTTGACGTGTCCTCTGAGCAGATCCTCAGAAATTAACGTGACGCGTGTGCGAGTTGCAGTACCAATAAAAAGTCGGGGGGCGCAGTGTGCTAAAAGTTAGAATGTGACGTCAGAGTCTCTGTTTACTATCGACATGTGACAGAAAGCCGCTTTGCAGATCCTACGAGATCGGTGCGCGCGCTTCGATGTTTGATGAATGGTTCGATGTGGCGAAGCAAAATGCTGACATAGAAATGCATTCGTGGTGCTTTTACATTCAAGCATTGCATATTCCCGATCATAATGACATGAAGTCTCACATACCATCATCTGTGCCATCTTTTTTTCTAGGGCTTCCTCCGGTACTGACAGTAGCGGATCGCCACACTGCGCACATTAAATGTATGATATTTCAACTCTCTGTACATTTAGAATCCTCAGATTTATATTTGATATCACTTTCATGATGAAATGCATTGTATGTATGTTACAGATAAATCGGTAATTTCGTTTAAATAATGAATACTGTTAATAATTACACACGTGAGGGTGACACGGAGGGAGTCACGTCGCTGGTATTCTCTTCCTGGAGTTTACATGTTTTCCTGCTGGGTTTCCAAACTGTGCTCCAGTTTCCTTCCAAAGATATGCAGATTTGGTGACACTAAAATGACGCCAGTGTGTGTGTGTGTGTGTGCTTGTATTCACCTTGCGATGAGCTGATGCCTCGTCCAGAGATTTGTTTCTGCCTCGTGCCCAATGCTAGCTGAAATGGACAAATCACTGGAATGATGGATTTAATCATTAAACATCCTTTTCAGAGATATTGCGGTAAGGTGTCATCGGAATTTAATGGGTGTTCCAGGCAATTCACAACACAGCGAAGCTGAACCTGTTCTCACCGTGATAATATCTCGCACTGCCACCTGGTGGATTCCTCCAGATTTATGTAAAGTGTGAATTTCCCATTGGGATTAATAAAGTATCTATCTATCTATCTATCTATCTATCTATCTATCTATCTATCTATCTATCTATCTATCTATCTATCTATCTATCTATCTATCTATCTATCTATCTATCTATCTATCTATCTATCTATCTATAATATAGTGCCTTTCATGTCTATCTATCTATCTATCTATCTATCTATCTATCTATCTATCTATCTATCTATCTATCTATCTATCTATCTATCTATCTATCTATCTATCTATCTATCTATCTATCTATCTATAATATAGTGCCTTTCATGTCTATCTATCTATCTATCTATCTATCTATCTATCTATCTATCTATCTATCTATCTATCTATCTATCTATCTATCTATCTATCTATCTATCTATCTAAAGTACGCGCGCAAGTATAAACACTTCAACGCTTGCATAGCAGGAGCGTCCGCTGCAGCATGCGTTGTGTGAAGTATAACTCCAGCCAAAGGGCTCATTTATACTTCACGCGTATGCGACCGCATCATGGCTGCCATGCGTTCCCAGCGTTCATTTGATACGTCCTCTGAGCAGGTCCTCAGAAATTAACGGGGCGCAGTGTGCTAAAAGTTGGAATGTGACGTCAGAGTCTCTGTTTACTATCGACATGTGACAGAAAGCCGCTTTGAGGATCGATGTGCGCGCTTCGATGTTTGACGAATGGTTCAATGTGGTGAAGCGAAATGCCGACATGCAGATGCATTCGTGGTGCTTTTATATTCAAGTGTTGCATATTCCCGATCGTAATGACACACTGAATTTTAAAAGTCTCACATACCGCCTTCTGTGCCGTCTTTTTTTCTAGGGCTTCCTCCGATACTGACAGCAGTTGCAAACAGCAAAAGATCGCCACGCTGTGCACATTAAATGTATGATATTCCAACTCTCTGCACATTTAGAATCCTTAGATTTATACCTGATATCACTTTCTTGATGAAATGCATTGAAGTATGTATGTTACATTTTACAGATAAATCGGTAATTTCATTTAAATAATTAATACTGCCCCTTGACCCTGTGTTCGGATTCAGCGGGTTGGATAATGGATGGATGGATGGATAATTAATACTGTTAATAATTACACACATGGGGTGACACGGTGGCAGCAGCGTTAGCGCTGCTGTCTTGCAGGGAGTCACGTCGCTGATATTCCCTTCCTGGAGTTTACATGTTTTTTCCTGTTGGGTTTCCATCACACTGTGCTCCGGTTTCCTTCCAAAGACATGCAGATTTGGTGACACTAAAATGACGCCAGTGTGTGTGTGTGTGTGCTTGTATTCACCTTGCAATGAGCTGATGCCTCGTCCAGGGATTGTTTCAGCCTCATGCCCAATGTTAGCTGAAATGGACAAATCCTTGGACTGATGGATTTAATCATTAAACATCCTTTTCAGAGATATTGCGGTAAGGTGTCATAAGAATTTAATGGGTGTTCCAGGCAATTCACAACACAGTGAAGCCGAACCTGTTCTCACCGTGATGATATCTCACACTGCCACCTGGTGGATTCCTCCAGATTTACATAAAGTACGTGCACAAGTATAAACAGTACAACGCTTGCGTAGCAGGAACGTTCTCTGGAGCATGCGTCGCGTCGCATGAAGTATAAATCCAGCCTAAGCCCTCTTGGTGTATCAAACAAGATAAAATGAGCATACTTAATCTAAGAATTTAAAAAGTGGGTACCCGTTGGAGCGCTAATACATCACTGAGCATGAGGTGCTTCCAAAATACCATTTACTTCTAGTACCAAAATTAAGGAAACTTACAGCCCAACCCTAACCTAATTTAAAACCTCATTTAAAAAAGCAAATACTCTCTATCTTTCTTTGTTAACATTCACCAATCAGCCACAACATTAAAACCATTGCCAGGGGAAATGAGCAACATTGATTTGTCTCGTTCCGAAATCATTCAGAAAGCATTTGATGAGGTGCCACACGAGAGGATGGGCATCAATCTAACAGAAGTGGCAGTTCAGGGTGATGTTTTTAGATGGGTGCAGAATTGGCTCAGACACAGGAAGCAGAGGGTGATGGTGTGAGGAACCTCATCAGAACTGGGTGATGATAAGAGTGGTGACCAGCAGGGGGCAGTGCTAGGGCCGCTGCTATTTTTAATATAAATAAATGATTTAGATAGGGTGGCATGGTGGCGCAGTGGTAGCGCTGCAGGCTCACAGTAAGGAGATCTGGGTTCGCTTCCTGCATGGAGTTAGCATGTGCTCCCCATGTCTGCGTGGGTTTCCTCCCACAGTCCAAAGACATGCAGGTTTGGTGGATTGCCAATTCTAAATTGGGCCTAGTGTGTGTGCTTGATGTGTGTGTGTGTGTGTCCTGCAGTGGGTTTGCGCCCTGCCTGGGACTGGCTCCAGCAGACCCCCGTGACCCTGTGTTCGGTTTCAGCAGGTTGGACAATGGATGGATGGATGGATGATTTAGATGGGAATATAAGAAACAAGTTGGTTATGTTTGCAGATGATACTGTACCAAGATGGGTGGATTAGCAGATAATTTGGAATCCTTTATATCATCACAGAAGGACTTGGATAGCATACAGGCTTGGGCAGATTTGTGGCAAATGAAATTTAATGTCAGTAAATGTAAAGAATTACACATAGGAAGTAAAAATGTGAGGTTTGAATACACAATGTGTGGTCAGAAAATTGAGAGTCCACCTTATGAGAAGGATTTAGGAGTCATAGTGCACTTGATACTATCAACAGGCAGACAGTGTTGAGAAGCCATTAAGAAGGCTAACAGAGTGTCAGGTTATATAGCGCCTTGATGTGTGGAGTACAAGTCACAGGAGGTTCTGCTCAAGCTTTATAACACACTGGTGAGGCCTCATCTGGAGTACTGGGGGCAGTTTTGGTCTCCATAAGGACATAACAGCACTAGAGGTGGTCCAGAGAAGAGCGACTAGGCTGATTCCAGGGATCAGGGGGTTAGTTTGAGGAAAGATTAAAAGAGCTGAGCCTTTACTGGAGATGAAGAGGAGACCTGACTGAAGTGTTTAACATTATGAAGGGAATTAGTGCAGTGGATCGAGACGGTTATTTTTAAAATGAGTTCATCAAGAACACGGGGACAGAGTTGGAAACTTGTGAAGGGGAAATTTCACACAAACATTAGAAGTTTTTCTTTACACAAAGAATGATAGACACTTGGAATAAGTGACCAAGTAGTGTGGTAGACAGTAAGACTTTAAGGATTTTCAAAACTCGACTTGATGTTTTTTTGGAAGAAATAAGTGGACGGGACTGGCGAGATTTGTTGGGCTGAATGGCCTGTTCTCGTCCAGATTGTTTTCATGTTTCTATGGCCCCTGTCAAGATAAATGGGCAAGTGTGGAGCAACTCCAAAATGGCAGGTCTTGTGGGCTGTTCCCCATATGCCGCAGTTAGCACTTGCCAAAAGTGGTTCAAAGAAGGAAAACCGGTGAACCGCTGACAGGGTCATGGGTACCCAAGACTCATTGATGTGCATGGGGAGAGGAAGACTTGCCTGCTTGGTCTGATCCCACAGGAGAGCTACTGTGGTACAAATTACTGAAAAACCTAAACCTTGCCATGAAAGAAAGGTTTTAGAGCACACAGTGCAGCACACAATAGTCAAAGTGGCCATACTGATCCCAGTCCACTGCTGAAAGTGCCTACAATGGGCCCCTCAACATCAGAACTGGAACATGGGGCAATGGAAGAAGGTGGCCTGGTCTGATTGATAACATTTATTTTAGATCATGTGGGTAGCTAGGCTCATGTACATCATTTATCTGGGGAGGAGATGACAGCAGGATGTCCTGTAGGAAGAAGACCAGCCGACACATCCAGTGTGTTGCTCTGTGCAATGTTCTGCTGGGAAACCGTGGGTCCTGGCATTCATGTGAATGTGACTTTGATAAGCAACACCTACCTAAAGACTGTTGAAGACCACATACACCCCTTTGTGGCAACGGTATCCCCTGATGGCAATGGCCTCTTTCAGCGGAGTGGTGGCTCTTAGGCTAAGGATCTGTGCTGGTATCCTGAAGGTTGCTGGTTCGAATCCCCGTCACTGCCAAAAGAGACCCTACTCTGCTGGACCCTTGAGCAAGGCCCTTAACCTTCAATTGCTCCAGGGGCGCTGTACAATGGCTGACACTGCACTCAGACCCCAAGGGGTATGCGAATACAAGAAATTGTATAAGGCGAAATAAAGAACCAACAAACCAACCAACAAACTTGGTTGAGCTTACGGAGTCCATGCCTTGAAGGGTCAGAGCTGTCATGGTGGCACAAGGGGTAACTACACAATATTAGGAAGCTGGTTTTAAGGCACTATATGATAGATAGATAGATTGATAGAACTGAAAGGCACTATATGATAGATAGATCTGAAAGGCACTATATAATAATAGATAGATATGAAAGGCACTAGATAGATAGATAGATAGATAGATAGATAGATAGATAGATAGATAGATAGATAGATAGATAGATAGATAGATAGATCTGAAAGGCACTGTATAATAATAGATAGATCTGAAAGGCACTATATAATATATAGCTAGATAGATGTGAAAGACACTATTAGATAGATAGATAGATAGATAGATAGATAGATAGATAGATAGATAGATAGATAGATAGATAGATAGATAGATAGATAGATAGAACTGAAAGGCACTATATAATAGATAGATAGATCTGAAAGACACTATATAATAATAGATAGATCTGAAAGGCACTATATAATAGATAGATAGATAGATAGATAGATAGATAGATAGATAGATAGATAGATAGATCTGAAAGGCACTATATAATAATAGATAGATCTGAAAGGCACTATATAATAGATAGATAGATAGATAGATAGATAGATAGATAGATAGATAGATAGATAGATAGATAGATAGATAGATAGAACTGAAAGGCACTATATAATAATAGAGAGATATGAAAGGCACTATATAATAGATAGATAGATAGATAGATAGATAGATAGATAGATAGATAGATAGATAGATAGATAGATAGATATGTAAGGCACTATATGATAGATAGATAGATCTGAAAGGCACTATATAATAATAGATAGATATGAAAGGCACTATATAATAGATAGATAGATAGATAGATAGATAGATAGATAGATAGATAGATAGATAGATAGATAGATAGATAGATAGATAGATAAATGTGAAAGGCACTATATGATAGATAGATAGATAGATAGATAGATAGATAGATAGATAGATAGATAGATAGATAGATAGATAGAACTGAAAGGCACTATATAATAATAGATAGATATGAAAGGCACTATATAATAGATAGATAGATATATCTGAAAGGTACTATATAATAATAGATAGATATGAAAGGCACTATATAATAGATAGATAGATAGATAGATAGATAGATAGATAGATAGATAGATAGATAGATAGATAGATGTGAAAGACACTATTTGATAGTGATAATAGATAGATATGAAAGGCACTATATAATAATAGATAGATCTGAAAGGCACTAGATAGATATGTAAGGCACTATATAATAGATAGATAGATCTGAAAGGCACTATATACTAATAGATAGATATGAAAGGAACTATATAATAGATAGATAGATAGATGTGAAAGGCACTATATGATAATAGATAGATATGAAAGACACTATTTGATAGATAGATAGATAGATAGATAGATAGATAGATAGATAGATAGATAGATAGATAGATAGATAGATAGATAGATAGATAGATAGATAGATAGATCAATCGATCAGAGGGACCAACACAATCCTGTACTAGTCAGGTGGTTTGGATGCTGTGGCTGATTGGTGTAGTTTTATATAGCGCCCACCCTTTGATATTTAATCCCAGACTATGCCAGTTTCTGTCTCAATCAAAAGACATTACCTTTGAAGTATTGCACATCAGACGTTAGTGCAGATCCGAGGTCCTCTGATGAGACTTGCAGCATGCCAGCAACTGGAGATAAAAAAAACAATAACATTAAATAAGTTATGGATATGCTAGCTCTTCTTCTTACTCACACAGTAAGAGCTCGCCATGACGTGAAACTTTCTTTTCCATCCATCCATCCATTTTCCCACCCGCTGAATCTGATCACAGGGTCACGGGGGTCTGCTGGAGCCAATCCCAGCCAACACAGGGCACATCTTTTCCACCTCATGTTTTATTTTTTCCTCAATCAGAGAAACAAAAAGGGATGAATGACCTGATAGCAGAGCAGGCCAACAGGTCCAGAATGTACTTGCTCAGTGTTGCTCACAGTGTGCTGGGACAGATAAGCAGCTTGAGAATCTCTGAGGGCACCATTGTTAAAAGAGTTGCAGGCTGCTGGCCCGGACATTGTCCTATAACTGGCAGAGACCCCTAAAGGTGATCTTAGCTTTGGCTGCTGGCCCACCCGCCTGACAGCACAAACTGAGATGAGGATTTGCAGGTGTGGCTGGCAGGCGCCTTTGCAATGGAGATAAACAAAGTCATTGCTTCCACTTCTGCTTTATTAGAGGTTTAATTCTGGCAGCTCGCAAGTGGGCAACATGATCCCTCACCCTGGATAAACTGAGCCTGTGCGATGTGTGCCAGATTCCTCTTTCCTCGTGCTTCCTGCACACCCCAGATATGTGTACTGCATGTGAAGAGCTTGTGCACGTTGATGAGTGCCAGGCACTTCAAAAGGGCATGAACCCAACTGTACCTGCTTTGCTTGTCTCTTCATCTGGTGACAACACATAAAGCCATGTAAGCTTTCTGGACCCTACAGTATGCTGGTGTGGCTGTGTATTGTATTCATACACTTGTACAGTATGTACTGTATGTATGATGACGGCCAGGGTGACAGGCACTGCATTAATTTAGGGTGAATTAAATAAAGGGCCACTACTCTTTTTTTGTCCACAAAGGGGAAATTGGATGCAGACAGCAGCAGGAGCCTGGACTCAAAGGACAAGCAGTTCATTAATCAATTCATAGATAATGTGGGCAAGTAAATACATAAGACATCTACTTTGTGCAGAAATAGCAAATTAAAGCGCATAAGCACTACAGCAATTCATTGTATGGGCCATGTAAATATGCAACTTGTAAACATAAATGCTTTATATAATCCATCCATCCATCCATTTTCCAACCCGCTGAATCTGAACACAGGGTCACGGGGGTCTGCTGGAGCCAATCCCAGCCAACACAGGGCACAAGGCAGGGAACCAATCCCGGGCAGGGTGCCAACCCACCACAGGACACACACAAACACCAAGCACACACTAGGGACAATTTAGAATCGCCAATCCACCTAACCTGCATGTCTTTGGACTGTGGGAGGAAACCGGAGCGCCCGGAGGAAACCCACGCAGACACGGGGAGAACATGCAAACTCCACGCAGGGTGGATGCTTTATCTAATCAGATAAAGTAAATCATGATTTTGGGTATATTGCTTTTGATCTAAACCCTCCAAAACTTTGTAATGGTGCAAGTATACAGATCAAAGTGTTATAGTCAAGTCTGACAGACTTCTACAGGATGTGCTACAAGGTGAAAATATATTTACAATATAAAGGAGGTATTAGAACACAGCACCATCTCCTGGTCAGTCAGTCAGTCATCATCATCATCCAACTTGCCATATCCTAACACAGGGTCACGGGGGTCTGCTGGAGCCAATCCCAGCCAATACAGGGTGCAAGGCAGGAACAAATCCCGGGCAGGGTGCCAGCCCATTGCAGGGCACACACCAAGCACACACTTGGGACAATTTAGGATCTGCAATGCACCTAACCTGCATGTCTTTGGACTGTGGGAGGAAACCCAACGCAGACACAGGGAGAACATGCAAACTCCACGCAGGGAGGACCCGGGAAGTGAACCGCAAGTCTCCTGACTGTGAGGCAGCAGCACTACCCACTGCGCCACCGTGCCACCCACCATCTCCTGGTTTGGTGGGCAATTACTGTTACCAGAGTCTCCCATGCATATGCACATTCATAACTATATACAGTGCATCTGGAAAGTATTCCCAGCGCATCACTTTTTCCACATTTTGTTATGTCACAGCCTTATTCCAAAATGGATTAAATTCCTTTTTTTTCTACACACAACACCCCATAATGACAATGTGAAAAAAATTTACTTGAGGTTTTTGCAAATTTATTAAAAATAAAAAAATTGAGAAAGCACATGTACATAAGTATTCACAGCCTTTGCCATGAAGTTCCAAATTGAGCTCAGGTCCATCCAGTTTCCCCTGATCATCCTTGAGATGTTTCTGCAGCTTCATTGGAGTCCACCTGTGGTAAATTCAGTAGACTGGACATGATTTGGAAAGGCACACACCTGTCTATATAAGGTCCCACAGTTGATAGTTCATGTCAGAGCACAAACCAAGCATGAAGTCAAAGGAATTGTCTGTAGACCTCCGAGACAGGATTGTCTGGAGGCACAAATCTGGGGAAGGTTACAGAAAATTTTCTGCTGCTTTGAAGGTCCCAATGAGCACAGTGGCCTCCATCATCCGTAAGTGGAAGAAGTTCGAAACCACCAGGACTCTTCCTAGAGCTGGCCGGCCATCTAAACTGAGTGATCGGGGGAGAAGGGCCTTATTCAGGGAGGTGACAAAGAACCCGATGGTCACTCTGTCAAATGCTTCAGAGGTCCTCTATGGAGAGAGGAGAACCTTCCAGAAGGACAACCATCTCTGCAGCAATCCACCAATCAGGCCTGTATGGTAGAGTGGCCAGACGGAAGCCACTCCTTAGTAAAAGGCACATGGCAGCCCGCCTGGAGTTTGCCAAAAGGCACCTGAAGGACTCTCAGACCATGAGAAAGAAACTTCTCTGGTCTGATGAGACAAAGATTGAACTCTTTGGTGTGAATGCCAGGTGTCACGTTTGGAGGAAACCAGGCACCGCTCATCACCAGGCCAATACCATCCCTACAGTGAAGCATGGTGGTGGCTGCATCATGCTGTGGGGATGGTTTTCAGTGGCAGGTACTGGGAGACTAGTCAGGATAAAGGGAAAGATGACTGCAGCAATGTACAGAGACATCCTGGATGAAAACCTGCTCCAGAGCGCTCTTGACCTCAGACTGGGGCGACGGTTCATCTTTCAGCAGGACAACGACCCTAAGCACACAGCCAAGATACCAAAGGAGTGGCTTCAGGATAACTCTGTGAATGTCCTTGAGTGGCCCAGCCAGAGCCCAGACTTGAATCCGATTGAACATCTCTGGAGAGATCTTAAAATGGCTGTGCACCAACGCTTCCCATCCAACCTGATGGAGCTTGAGAGGTGCTGCAAAGAGGAATGGGCAGAACTGGCCAAGGATAGGTGTGCCAAGCTTGTGGCATCATATTCAACAAGACTTGAGGCTGGAATTGCTGCCAAAGGTGCATCGACAAAGTATTGAGCAAAGGCTGTGAATACTTATGGACATGGGATTTCTCAGTTTTTTTATTTTTAATAAATTTGCAAAAACCTCAAGTAAACTTTTTTCACGTTGTCATTATGGGGTGTTGTGTGCAGAATTCTGAGGAAAAAAAATGAATTTAATCCATTTTGGAATAAGGCTGTAACATAACAAAATGTGGAAAAAGTGATGCGCTGTGAATACTTTCCAAATGCACTGTATATATATATATATATATATATATTGTGGAGCATGGCCCGGACACAGACAGGCAGACATCGTTTTGACCCAACACACATTTATTTACAGTGCACACACAACCCCAGTACTTCCCCAAAGTGCAGGACTCTCACATAATGCCTCTTTTATAATCACTCAGACGTGCTCCAGGTGCCTCCCTATTAACCTCCCCAGTGAGGCGGAAGTACCAGCCATGCACCCGGAAGCACTCCAGGTGTCCCTGGTAGTCTTCCCACCAGCACTTCCGGGTGTGGCGGAAGTGCTGAGGACCAGGGCTCTCCAGGCATCGGGGCGCCCCCTTTATTATATAGTAGATTTTTTATTGTTTACTAGGGATCTAGGCCTCCATGGACCTTCAACCAGAGGGTGAAAAATGACAAATTTCAGACGTAAGCATGTAGGGTATCGTTTTCAGATATTTTAAGGTCAGTGATTACAAATACGATGTTATTTTTGATTTTTGTTCTTTTACTAGCCCACTATCACTGGTTGAAAAACAACAGATTTCTATTAACCTTGAGAATATATAGTCTTCAAAGATTGAAATTGAAGGACGCAATTTAATACTTCAAATATCCGATGCCACTTTTCTCGTTTATCATACACGTCCTAAAATCAATGCATTTCTCACGAGCACCCCAAATTGAGGCGGCTCACGCTCTTTCGATTTCTGTTTTTTTTTTTTACTTTGAGGCCGGCAGTCCACCTCTTGTCCACTTCTCTCAGCAGAGCAGCAGTCAGCAGGTGCCAGCATTGATCCCGACTGAGTGCGGCAAAAATGCCGGCTAAATGTTAACAGCCGTCTTGCAATTATTTGTCTCTGCAGTTGCACTAAACGATGCCACTTAGAGCGAAGCCACTCTAGGGAGACGAGCGCTGCTTCCTGAGGCACACCAGTCAGTTTACACACTCGGCCATTATCAGTGAAAGGCCACAAATCACAGCCGTTAGCCGGGGGGTCGACTGAGGACAGATCCATAAAGCGTAAAGCTTTTAAAGCTCGTTAGTTGGGGGGCAGCTGTGCAAATGTTTACTCTGAGGCTGAGTGTTTTTTTTGACCGAAAAACTTTAAAACGTGCAGAGCTTTATTGTAAAGCGCCTTGCAAGGGTACTCGTTGTAATCATACGATACATAAACATTAACAAAGTTGGCGTATTTCAAGCTTTGATCGAGCTGGGGACCATCATTTTGAGTTGACGACTTTGGAAAGCTCATTCATCCTTTGATTTTCCTGACAATGTCTTTCCATAATCTTGTGGAGTCCGAGTCTATTCTGGTGGCATTTAAAATAAAGCAGGAACGACCCAACATTAGACACTAGTCCATCACAGAGCCATTACCTTCATGTATCTGTTGTATTTGTTTTATTTGTTTGTTTTTATACATTGTCACACATGTGCACTGAACGAAAGTAATTCCACACCAGACCAGGGGGTGGCGGAGTGCACTAACTCTTTTTCTCGCTTGCGGGCAGACCGCCTGACCATGATGACGTCACTTCTAGTTTTCCGGGCCCCGTGATGACATCACTTCCAGACTCAAACCCAGACGAAGACCTTTCTGGTCCCAGCTCTTTTGATGATGTCACGTCCGGGTCCGAGCCCATGGAGGAGAACCCTTCCAGTTCCGCCGTAGATGACCTCATTTCCTGTTCTGGTCTTTAAAGCCGCCATCTTACCTCCATACCATCAGTTCCGTAATGAACTCAAAACTATGCAAATCAGTGGCCTAACTTATACCTTTTTTGCAGCAATATACGGGTGGCTGGTCCAAACCTTTTTACGACTTTTGTGTCTACTTATTGTGACAGCATCACCTTTCTATAAAAACATCTCAGAGAGCACTCAGCCAATCAAGATCTATAGAATGTGGACTAAAGGAGTGCCAGTTACAAATAAAAAATGGGAGACACTGACCTACAGGAAGCAACCACTGAAAAAGATTAAAGGGTTTAGGTGCACAGAACATTTTTAACATCCAAACCACGAAACTGCAGAGTAGAAAACAACTAGGAGGTGCAAAAACACTCAAAAACATTTTATGGACCAAAGGAGAGTTCTGGTTGGAATTTCCTCTAGACGTTTAGCACTTTAGCTCAGTTAGAACATCAGAACAATCCGGACGAGAACAGGCCATCGACCCCAACAAAGCTCACCAGTCCTATCCACTTAATACTTCTTAAGTAACATCAAGTCGAGTTTTGAAAGTCCCTGAAGTCCTACTGTCTAACACACGACTTGGTCGCTTATTCAGTATGGTTCTCTGTGTGAAGACAAACTTCTTAATGTTTATGTGAAATTTCCCCTTCACAAGTTTCCAGCTGTGTCCCTGTCTTCTTGATGAACTCATTTTAAAGTCACCGTCTCGATCCACTGGACTAATTCCCTTCATCATTTTAAACACTTCAAATCATGTCTACTCTTCATCTCCTGTAAAGGCTCAGCTCTTTTAATCTTTCCTCATAACTCATCCCCTGTAGCCCTGGAATCAGCCTAGTAGCTCTTCTCTGGACCACCTCTAGTGCTGCTATGTCCTTTATGTAGTCTGGAGACCAAAACTGCACACAGGACTCCAGATGAGGCCTCACCAGTGTGTTATAAAGCTTGAGCAGAACCTCCTGTGACTTGTACTCCACACATCAAGGCGCTATATAAACTGATATTCTGTTAGCCTTCTTAATGGCTTCTGAACACTGATGGGAAGTCGATAGCTTAGAGTCCACTATGACTCCTAAATCCTTCTCATAAGGTGGACTCTCGATTTTCAGACCTCCCATTGTGTATTCAAATCTCACAGTTGTTCTTCTTATGTGTAAATCTTTACATTTACTGACATTAAATGTCATTTGCCACAAATCTGCCCAAAGGCTGTCTGCTGTCCATATTCCTCTGACTCAATTGACCTGAGATTATCTGTCAAATCACCAAGCTTGGAATCATCTGCAAATATGACCAGCTTGTTCCAGATGAGGCCTCACTAGTGTATTATAGAGCTTGAGCAGAACCTCCTGTGACTTGTACTCCACATATCAGGGCGCTATATAACCTGTGTCATAAACTTGAAAAAGAGACACAAAAAGTTTGGCGCAGTCACCCGTATATTGGTTTCCTGGCTGCAAAATTAGCTGAATAAATGTATTACAGATTAGAGTCCACTACAGAACTGGTTTGAGATGGTCAAAATGGTGGTTTTAAAGGAAAGCAGAGGAAGTGATGTCATCAAAGGGGCCAGAACCAGAAGCGGTGTCATCAGGACTGGAAGTGACCTCATCAATGAGGGATGGACCCAGAAGTAGTGTCATCAGGGGCGGGACTAGAAGTGACCTCATCAATGGGGCTGGACCCAGAAGTAGTGTCATCAGGGCCGGGACTGGAAGTGACATCATCAATGGGGCTGGACCCAGAAGTAGTGTCATCAGGGCCGGGACTGGAAGTGACCTCATCAATGGGGCTGGACCCAGAAGTGGTGTCATCAGAGGCGGGACTGGAAGTGACCTCATCAATGGGGGCTGGACTCAGAAGTAGTGTCATCAGAGGAGGGACTGAAAGTGACATCATCAAAGGGGGCTGGACCCAGAAGTAGTGTCATCAGGGCCGGGACTGGAAGTGACATCATCAATGGGACTGGACCCAGAAGTGGTGTCATCAGGGGCGGGACTGGAAGTGACATCATCAATGGGGCTGGACCCAGAAGTGGTGTCATCAGGGGCGGGACTGGAAGTGACCTCATCAATGGGGGCTGGACCCAGAAGTAGTGTCATCAGAGGAGGGACTGAAAGTGACATCATCAAAGGGGGCTGGACCCAGAAGTAGTGTCATCAGGGCCGGGACTGGAAGTGACATCATCAATGGGACTGGACCCAGAAGTGGTGTCATCAGGGGCGGGACTGGAAGTGACATCATCAATAGGGGCTGGACCCAGAAGTAGTGTCATCAGGGCCGGGACTGGAAGTGACATCATCAATAGGGGCTGGACCCAGAAGTGGTGTCATCTGGACCTCTGACTTCACCTCCATCGTCTGCTTCCCTTGACCTGCCCTTGCCTACTGTATCTGGAAGTCATATGACCAGCAGTTTGGCCGTCCTGGAGTTAGTTCTATTCTGAACTCCAGTCTTAAAAGACATCCTTCACATTTACTGCATGTTTTCTTTGTTTATTTAAAATTATGAGAGTGTGTACCGTGTTAGTCAAGCAAAATGACACCTTTTATTAGCTAACGAAAAAGATTGCAATATGCAAGCTTTCAGGCAAGATCTGATTATAAGGGGTCACCAAGGTGGGGCCCCCAACTGTTTCAAGTTGTTGGGTCTCCTTTTGCAGTGTAATGAACCACTTTACAGAGTTAAGCCTGGAAAACGTTTAGGACAGTAATCTGCTGCCATCTAGTGAATCACATAACATCATGCAGCAAAGAAATCACAAATATTTCTATACGTTCTGCCACTTTATGATAACTCATGAATATTTAAAAAATATGAAGGGAATTAGTCCAGTGGATCGAGATGGTGACTTTAAAATGAGTTCATCAAGAACACGGGGACACAGTTGGAAACTTGTTAAGGGTAAATTTTGCACAAACATTAGGAAGTTTTTCTTTACACAAAAAATGATAGACACTTGGAATAAGAGACCAAGTAGCGTGGTAGACAGCAAGACTTTAGGGACTTTCAAAACTCGACTTGATGTTACTTAAGAAGGATTAAATGGATGGGACTGGCGAGCTTTGTTGGACTGGATGGCCTGTTCTCGTCCGGACTTTTCTAATATTCTAACTGAGCTAAAGTGCTAAACGTCTAGAGGAAATTCCAACCAGAACTCTCCTTTGGTCCATAAAATATTTTTGAGTGTTTTTGCACCACTTAGTTGTTTCCTACTCTGCAGTTTCTGGCTTGGATGTTAAAAATGTTCTGTGCACCTAAACCCTTCAGTCTTTTTCAGTGGTTGCTTCCTGTAGGTCTCCCATTTTGTATTATTAACTGGCATTCCTTTAGTCCACATTCTATAGATCTTGATTGACTGAGTGCTCTGAGATGTTTTTCTTTATAGAAAGATGATGCTGTCACAATAAGTAGACACAAAAATCGAAAAAAGGTTTGGGCCAGCCACCCGTATATTGTTGCAAAAAAGGTATAAGTTAGACCACTGATGTGCATAGGTTTGAGTTCAATACGAAACTGATGGAATGGTGCTAAGATGGCGGCTTTAAAGGCCAGAACAGGAAATGAGATCATCTACAGTGGAGTTGGAAAAGGGCTGGAACCGGAAAGGTCTTCATGCATGGGTTCGAGACCAGAAGTGACATCATTAAAGGGCCCGAAACTGGAAGTGACATCATCATGGGGCCCAGAAAACCAAAAGTGACGTCATTGGGGTCAGACGGAATTTCTCATGAACGGTCTGCAGGAAAGCAAGAAAAAGATTTAGTGCACTCTGCCACCCCTTGGTCTGGTGTGGAATTACTTTCATTCAGTGCATGTGTGTGACAATGCATTAAAACAAATAAATAAAACTAATACAACAAATAAATAAAAGTAATGGCACTGTGATGGACTAGTGTCCAATTTAGGGCCGTTCCTGCCTTGTATTAAATGCCACCAGAATAGATTCGGACTCCACAAGACTCTTGATTAGGGAAAGACATTGTCAGGAAAATCAAAGGATGAAAGATGAATGATTTTGCACAAACATTTAGAAGTTTTTCTTCACACAGAGAACTACAGACACTTAGAATAACCAATTAGTGTGGTGGTCCGTAGGACTTTAAGGACTTTCAAAACCTGACTTGATGTTATTTTGGAGGAGTTAAGTGGATAGGACTGGCGAGCTTTATGGGGCTGAATGGCCTGTTCACAACTCGATTGTTCTGATGTTCTTAAGTTCTAATTCATGAGGCTGGTGTGGAACCTCAAACCAAAACCACAATGGCAAACTGAAACTGAACCATTGACCGAATTCCCGAAAGTGATGATCATGTGAATTAGTTAACAAGTGTTGACACAAACAATAAAACTGATGCTTCTTCAGTAGAATCCAACATGTCAAGTTTCATTGATGTTCATTTTTGTTCTTGGCGTCACATTATTACTGATGATCCTGAACCTCCTAATTGCCATTTTATGGGTATAAGCGCTACTTAAAATACCCATAACTCCCAGCAGCCCCAGTGGTTTTGTGTTATTGGGCAGATTCGGATGGTGCAGGGGTTGCTGGGAAGAAGATTAATCAAGCAAACTCATTAAAAAGGAACCAAAAAGATGAAGATTGAATCATGATCATCAGTCTGTTATTGTTTCTACTCATCACTCGCACCATTAGATAACAACTACAACTACCTTGGATTACAGTTTTGTCATTAACATTAGAATCCTTGAATCGATAAATAAAAAAGATAATAAAGGATTATTAATTAAATAATGAAATGATAAAACAATACTACACAAAAGCGCATACACAAATGCCCTCCCCAGGTCCCTGACAGCAATAATTATTTACATTTACTACACAGCAAACAATAAATACTAACAACAAAGTCCAACATAATCCAACAATGGAGAGTGGAATGAAAAACACTGTGAGCAGTCATCTGAAGGAAACAAAGTTTTGTCCTACCAGGTTCCCATTGCAGTGTGAGGACTACATTACAGCACATACATTAACACTAGAATCCCTGAAGCCTACAAAAAAAATCATAATCCCAGGCCACCTTAAATTCCTTCACTCCTCTCCTCATCAGCATCTTTTGTGTTGTAAATGTGTCGATCAGCACAAGCAGCAAGCAGCCTGCTATCCCATCACCCTCACTGCCACAGTTCAAGTCGGACACAAAGTTCTCCCACCTCAAGTCTGTTTATCAGGGTGTGAGGTGCCTGGAGTTGTACAGCGTAAATAATATATCATTATTTGGAACACATGCATTGCATGTGTGTTCTGTGTCTACAACGATCAATGTAAATGCAGGATGACAGGAAATGCAAGGCAAGAAATGTTGAGCACATAACTAAAACAGAAACTTTTTTCATGTTATGGTACTAATGACAAAATGCTGACATGAAGTGTATAATGCGTGAAGACTGTATTCCAAATATCAAATAAACACTTTCACAAAAGCTACAAGTATAACAAAATAAGTGCGCTTTTAATCAAGATTATAAACGAAGAAAAAAGAAAACAGGTTTGGTTACGACGGTGATGCTGGGATCTCTCAATAGAAAACATCATGTTAATTTTCACTCGTATGCGGATGACACCCAGTTATACCTTTCTTTTAGGCCAAATTAAATTTCTCCGATGTTGTCTTTAATTAGTTGTGTTAGTGAATTAAAGGAGTGGATGGATGATAACTACTTGTCTTTAAACACTGATAAAACAGAGATGTTAATTATTGGAGGGAGTGACGCTGATCACAACAATATTTTGTTATCATTTAACTCAGTTCATTTTACTGAACCAGCCCGCAATCTAGGAGTTCTCTTTGACTCTAGCATGTCATTTAAAGCCCACTTTACAAAGTTGTCTAAATCACATTTCTTCTATCTTACAAATATTGGGAAATTAAGGTGTTTTCTAAATAAACAGGATTCTGAGAAATTAATTCATGCATTTATTTCTAGTAGGATTGACTACTGCAATGCGGTGTTCACTGGATGTTCAAACTGTTCTTTATACAGCCTCCAGTTAATACAAAATGCTGCTGTAAGAATTATTACAAGAACTAGAAAATACAAACACATAACTCCAGTTCTTAAATCCTTACACTGGCTCCCGGTTAAGTTTAGGGCAGATTTCAAAATCCTCCTTTTAACATATAAAGCCTTAAATGGCAGAGGTCCGGCTTACTTGTCTGAACTTATCATGACTTACAAACTAGAGTGCACATTAAGATCTCAAGATGCCTGTCTGCTTATGATTCCAAGGATTAATAAAATAACAGTGGGAGGTCGAGCTTTTAGTTACAGGAACCCTAAACTGTGTAGTGGTCTGCCTGCTACTATAAGAGATGCCCCTTCAGTCTCAGCTTTTAAATCCCGGCTGAAGACTCAGGACTTCAGTTTAGCACACCCTGACTAGAGCTGCTGATTAACTAACTGTACATACTGCATCTCTGTTGTTAGTTATTAGCACTAAACCATAAGTAATATGATAGTTAGAATGTGTTACTAACCCTCACCTATTCTGTTTCTCTTGTCGGTTCAAATGTGGCACTTGGTGCCACTGCCCACCTGCCAAGTTGTTTTGCCTGCCTAAGGTAAAGTCATAATTGATGGAGGATCGCAGGAATCGTGGGGTAGACAAGTCCTTTCATCGGATTGGCTGACTCAGCTGTGGAATTACCAATTGGGGGAGGCAGCTTGATGAATGACTCTGAACAAATCCAAATCCTATTATGTGATATCATCTACTGTTAAATTCTGCTCTGTACTTGTAATATTTCTATTGCACTATTGCATTGTATTGAGGAATACTTGTGTTCTGTTCTGTGTATTGTATTGTATTGACCCTTTTTATTTTGACACCCACTGCATGCCCAACCTACCTGTTAAGGGGTCTCTCTTTGAACTGCCTTTCCCAAGGTTTCTTCCATTTGTCCCTAAAAGTTTTTCCTTGTCTTCTTAGGAGTCAAGGCTGGGGGGGCTGTCAAAAGACAGCATTGCCCATTGTGGCACTTCTTGTGTGATTTAGGGCTACTATCTTAATACATAATTCGCCTGCCTCCTCACTCACTCACTCACGTTCGTCCGAAGCCGAATGCGCAGTCGCCTTCTGCGCAGCTGCACGAAAAACCTTACGAGACCGACATCCAACCCCAACATCGCGGCAGGCGGCGGATTTACGACCACAAAAATTCAAAGAGAAAGGCGACTTCGATTAAAGCTCTAGAGGCCTGAAAGGTGATTTCGACTACAGCCCGAGGCCTAATTACGCATTCTGATTCAATTACTCATTCATTCAATACACCTATATCAGGTTTGTGGTGCTTATACTTATTACTATTCCATATTGTACTGGAACATTCATCATTTAATATTATACTATAGGCCTGGAAAATTCATCAACTAACAGTACAAGCCTGTACAGTAATGAGTAAAGCAGACTACAATCATTACAAAACAACTTCTTCGTTACTTATCATTTGTTCTTCATACACTGCTGATACAAACTCGTGCCCGTTTCATCTTACGTTGTCGAAACGGGCTCTTTGTCTAGTACAAGTATAAATTGTATGGTATTCCTCACCAGGAAAAGTGGTTTGACATTCTGAGCTAACATATTCTGTATGTGTGTGTTCTTTCATATTTATTTATGTTTATATTTTACATGTATTTTATATTTATTAATATTTAAGTGTATATTTTTATATATGGTCGACACACAAATGTGTCATTTATCTGAGGAAGAGAAGGTAGCAGAATGCCCGATGGGAAGAAGGAAAGCCAGCGGAGACTGTGTGATGCTCTGTGCAATTTTTCTGCTGGGAAACATATACGAGGTGAGACACAAAATTAACTGGACTGGGCTTGGGGCTTTCCTGGAAAACCATCTGGAAGTCAGCCGAACGTGAATCATAAAACTAAATCCCCTCCTATATGCCCTCTCAAACCGCGACCGGCTAGGTATATCTTGTGAATAGCCCAGTTAGTATTTGCACAACAATTGCTACACGAGTTGCCACGATAATGTCGGGTGAAAAAAAATCGAAGAGCGAATCAACATCAAATTTCCTGAGAAATTGAACAAAACGGCCACAGAAACTCATGAAATGATAAAAACAGTGAACGGTGATAACAGTTTGTCTCGCACACAAGTTTCTGAGTGGCACAAACGTTTCAAGAAAGGACAAGAAAATGTGGAAGACGTTCAACGCCCAGGTCGCCCACGGACGGATGAAAACATCAAAACGGTGAATCAGATTGTTTTCCGTAAAGCAGTTGTTGACTGACGGAAACACTCCTGTCCTCAATCATCCTCCCTATTCGCCCGATTTAGCACCCTATGAGTTTTACTTGTTCCCGACAAATCAAAAGTGACCTGAATGGAACTCGCTTTTCTTCAATGGATGAAGTGAAGACAGAAACGGCAAGCCTGCTGAAGAGCCTCAAGCAAGAAGACTTTGGTGCTGTTTTAATCAATGGAAGATACGTATGGAGGGGTGTAGAGATCTGGAGGGGGAGTATACAGAAGGTGACAATGTTTAGAATGCAGTAATTCATCAATATATTTTTTTACCAATCCGGTTATTTTTGTGTCTCCCCTCGTATGTATTGTCACACATGTGTGAGTAGGAGGCAGCTAAAGGGCCTGAATAATAGAAGTTCCATGTCAGACCAGGGGGTGGCGAGCAGCACTGACTTTCTCTCTCAATCCTCTGCAGACCATCCACGGGAAATCCCGCACGGTTCCAACCCTTTGGATGACATCACTTCCTGTCATGGCCTTTAAAGCCGCCATATTTACAGCCTTTAAGTCAGTTCTGTTTTTGGACTCAGACGTGTTCACATCTCAATACAAATTAACCATTCGCAGCCAGGGCATAATATACGGGCGGCTGCCCCAAACCTTTTCCGACTATTCTTGTGACAGTATATATAAATACTAGTTATTTAGCCCGTTACAATAACAGGCGCTAGAACAGTAGTGCATAAACATTAGTAGGAACAGTCTATATTAAATGGCAAGGGACTTTGACCTCATTCTTTTTGTTGGTCGTATTTTTCTTTCTTTCAGACGTTCTTTTGTTGATGTTTACTTGCTGAGCTGACCGTTCTTCATGGGCTGCCACCGTGTATTGTGTGTCTTTAATTTTCTGTGACAGTAATACTGTCTTGTACAGCTCTAATCAATAAGGGCGCATAGATAATTTAGTTCAAATGGCTCTCGAATATGTGAAGAGCAACAGGTGCAGATCTTTATTTACGCGCGCCTTTATTTGCTGCGCCCAATTGAGGTCCTCCTTTTGAGGCTCGCCTTTTGTGCGCGCCCTTATTGAAGGATGCCTGTGCGCGCCATTATTGAAGGATACCGTCTTGTACGTCCGCTGGCTTGTATGTCCGTAATATACCTTTAATTTTCTCTGGCGGTAATACAGGCGTGTGCGTCGGTAATATGCCTTTAATCTCCTCTGACAGTAATACTGGCTTGTATGTGGCTGTAATATGTGTCACTGTACTGTGTACCTTTAATTTCCTCTCGCAGTAATACTGGTTTGTATTTCCGTAAAACGCCTCTAACTTTCTCTGACAGTAATATCGCGCATAGCACCGTGCCCCGCGCATGCACACTTCACCAGAACACACCCACACATGGACACCTGGACGCACATAGGGATTTTATATATGTAGATGTGTGTGTGTGTGTATCATATATACAGTGGGTATAGAAAAGAATCCCCTCTTTTGAAATATTCCCATTTTGTTTGCTTTACAGCCTTAAATTAAAACACACAAACCAATAATTTTCCCAGCTTAATTACTCAATGCAATCTCTAACATCCAAGTGAAAGATATCACAGCTACAGTTCAGAAGAATTAAAAAAAATAAAAAACAAGAAATCCTGAGATTAATTAATAAAGGACCCCCCCCCCCCAAGCCTACTGGCTTCCTTCCACCGGTGATCAATTGTAATCTGTGTGATTAGTGAAGCTGTTCCTGGAGCATTCATTCCCTTCCTTGGTAGTGCAACTGACAGCAAACAACTGACTATGGGTGGCAGGCCACTTTCAAAAGATCTCAGGGATAGAGTTGTGAACAGACATAAGACAAGAAATGGAGACAAAAACATCTCAAAGGCTTCATCAATCCCAAGGAGCCCAGTAAAGTCCATCGTAAAGAAGTGTTTGGTACTACTAGGACCCTCCCTGGATCCTCCAAACTGGATGGAAAAGCAAGGAGGAAACTGGTAAGAGAGGCTACCAAGAGGCCTCTTTGAATGAGTTACAGGATTTGATGTCAAGGAGTGGTCATTGTGTGCATGTGACAACAATTTGACATGCGCTCAACAATTGTGGCTTGTTCTGGAGAGTCGCACTTGTCAAGAAAGGCCACATTAAGGCTCGTTTGAACTTTGCCAGAATGCACCTTGAAGATTCTGATGCCAAATAGAAAAAAGTCTTCTGGTCAGATGAGACCAAAATCAAACTATTTGGCCTCAATACCAAATGGTACACCAGTGCAGTTCACCATCCACAACACACCATACCTACAGTAAAGCATGGAGGGGGCAGCGTCCTATTGTTAGGGTAGAAGGGAAAAATGGTTGGGGCAAAATACCATCAAAGTCTTGAGGAAAACCTGCTACCCTCTGCCAGAAAGTTGAAGATGGGCAGAATGTTCACCTTTCAACACGACAACAACCTGAAGCACACAGCAAAATTGAGCATACAGTGGCTGAGGGAGAAAAAAGTGAATGTCCTGGGGCCTCATGCATAACACCGTGCGTAGAATTCGCACTATAACATGACGTAAGCACAAAAGCCGAAATGTGCTTACGCACAGAAAAATCCAGATGTAGGAATCTGTGTGTTCGCCAACTTCCGCGATCTTCCGCTACATAAATCCTGCTCAGCGTGGAAATAAATGCACGTGCACGCGCTTGCTGTCCCGCCCCAACTCCTCCCAAAATTACGCCTCTTTGAATATGCAAATCAATATAAATAGCCCTTAAGCCCAGCGTTCTGTGAAAAGGCAATGGCAAAAGTACAAGGAAAAATAGAAGAATTTCAGCGAATACCAAATGGAGGCAAAGAAAAACTTATTATTTGTTGGTTTAAACAGTTATATAAGCAACAAAAGGAAGTTGATCGAGTGACATAGCGTGTCGGAGAAACTCGAAAGCTCAAGTTCACAAAGTCGCACAGTGCCTGAAATAAAAAAGTTGTCAGATTTCAAAGTCGGCGTGAAAAGGCGAGTCGTAGCCCACCGTCTGAGTGTCATATGAAAGCTTATTAGGGTACAGAGAAAAAAAAGGCACGCAGTGGGAAAAAAGCACGAAATGTCAACTTTAATCTCGAAATTTCCACTTTAATCACGTAGTTTATTTTGTCATTAAAGTAAAGCATCATAAACTTCATCGTTTAATTTACTAGTTTCTCAAATCCCATTGTAACTAAAGTAGCCGTTAAATGCTTTGTTTTGTATTTGATCTTCTATGTGCTCTATGTGCCTGAATCACTACGTGCTTTTCCTCCGACAGGACACAGAATCCATTACGTTCGTAATATTACAGCTCTCCGAGTAATTAAAATACCGAGATGTATACGTGATATCATTTTCATGATGATATGAGTTAAAGCATGTTATTAAACATGGGAACACGGTGGCGCAGTGATTGTTCATGTCTTACAGCAAGAGGCTTGCTGCGCCATGTGCGACCTTCAATGAAATAATTTATTACAGAAGTACTGTCTCTTTCAAACGTACTAACCTCCAATTCCTGTCCTTACTTTTCTTTCTCCAAATACCCAATCGCCACACAATCAGCTCTGTAATAGACGTTAAGCCATCTGTAAGCTTAGAACGCCAATTCTTTAAAACTTTTAAGGAACATCAAAATATCTTCGTGATGTTTAATTATTCTATCCTCTTATCCTTCCAGTGTCGCGCCAGCCACAGCATGAAAACAGCGCGAGGCAGGAACAAACCGTGAATGAAGCTCAAGCTCGCTAGCGCTGCGGCACCGTGTAGTAGGGATGCACCGATACCGATACCAGATACTGGCCTCGATACCACATTTTCTAAAGTACTCGTACTCGTTAAAAGTCCCCCGATACCGGGGACCGATACCACGGTCTGAGAAATGTCTATGTTTGAGCGGCGTGTAAGGGGTTAATCACAGGCGCCGAGTGCCCGCCCCCAGGCCCCGGCTGCAGCTCAGAGCGGGGGAGAAGGCGAGGCGAGACATGTCAGCCGTGTGGAACTATTTCAAAGTGAATGAAGACGACAAAACAAAGGCGGACTGCAAATTGTGCTCAGCGAAATTGTCCAGAGGAGGCTCAAAAGGTAGCGCATTTAACACAAGTAATTTAATCAAGCACCTAAAATCCCAACACGACAACGAGTACAAAGAGTTTACCCACGCTTCTAAACCAACACAACCCACACTGCAGCAAACTCTTGCAAGACGAGAGAAAATGTCCAGAGACAATCCACGTGCTGTGAAAATAACACAGGCAATTATCGAGTACATTGCATTGAGTGACCAGCCACTCTCGGAGGTAGAAAATGTGGGATTCCTGCGTCTCCTCCATGTTCTGGAGCCCAGATATGATGTCCCAAGCCGCCGCTACATGACTGACACGGAGCTGCCTAAACTACACGACTCCGTGAAAAAACATATCCACAGCCTACTGCAAGCCTCCTCTGCGTTTAGTTTCACCACGGATATTTGGACAAGCAGTGTTAGCCCCGTGTCGCTAATTAGCCTAACCTCCCAGTGGATAGACGAGAGTTTCACGCCGCAACGAGCCATATTACATGCGAAACAATTCCGCGGCTCGCACACCTTCCAGGCTATAGCGCATGTGTTTGAGGAAATGCTCCAGACATGGGGTATACCTAATCATGTTTTTATTAAGTACTCGGTATCGGCGAGTACTGAAATGCAAGTGTTCGTACTCGTACTCGTTTTCCAAAAAAGTGGTATCGGTGCATCCCTACCGTGTAGTTAAAGTTAAAGTTTTATCTATATTATATAAATCAACATATTTTGCTGCATTTCATCTTAAAAATGATATCAACATCATATGTAAATACGCGCTTTATGAAGTGGAACAGGATGTGCAATATTATAACTGTATCATAAGTACAATTACCTCACGGTAACATGCAAGTACAAACAGTTCTACAAGGAGCACTTGAGCCGCCATCGTGGATGTGGATCTAAGAAAGTGTAACCACACAGGAACAGTAGCACTGCTTTGACGCTGGGTGCCGCCAGTCTGCAAAACCAAGTGCAGAACTTGCGTACGACAGGGTATGAGGTACCGTGGAAAAGTGCGTGGCTTTACGCCAAGTGTAGGTTTTACACATCGCGATTTGAACATGGAAACGTTCTTACGCAACATTTCTGTGCGTACGCACCGTTTATACATGGTGTGGCCAGTCAGAGCCCAGACCTAAATCACAGTGAAAATCTGTGGAAAGATCCGAAGATAGCAGACCACCAACGCTCACCGAACTTGAACAGTTAAACTGTAAAGAAGAGTAGAGGGGCAAATATTGAGTGGGCTCAATCTAGGTGTGCAAAGCTGATAGAGAAGTATCCCGACAGACTCAAGGCTGTCATTAAAGCAAAAGGTGGGTCAACAAAATGACATTGACATTAGGGGGTGATCCTTTATTAATCTCAATATGTCTTGTTTTCGATTTTTTATCATTCTTCTGAACTGTAGCTGTGATGTCTTTCACTTGGATGTTAGAGATTGCATTGAGTAATTAAAGCTGGGAAGAAATGTTTTTTGTGTGTGTCTTCATTTAAGGCTGTAAAGCAAAAACAATGGGAATATTTTGAAGGGGGGATTCTTTTCTATACCCATTGTATATAGCCCCTTTCCTATCCAAACGCTCTCATGAAGCCCCCAGCTGTTGCTAGAAGCACACAGACAGTTGACACCTTGCTGACTGGCACACTGTGTGCCCAGAATTTCTTTATTTTCAATGACTTAGAAACAAAACAATTTCATAAATTATTCATGAGAGACTTCAGCACATCTGTGGATGCACCAGTGATTAGCAGGAGCACACGTTAACCACATGAAAGGTCTTCTTAATTACACCCTTTACAGTTTATTTCCGTTTTAAGCAACAACAGCAATGCAGAGTGCCAGTCCTGCAAGCGTCTTCCTTACACTGTCGGAAAAGCAGCGGGGCCGTGAAAAAGTAAAAAAGAATAAGATCAAAAAAAAAAAAATCACATTCTTGCACTTTTCATCTATTGGTGTTTTTGTTACTTTTATTTTCCATCTGCTTGTGCTCTGCAAATGATTATTCATATCTGTGTTGATTATAATCAAAGTAGCAAAACATGCAGAATTTATTGGGCAGACAGCTTCTGAGAGACAAACACCTGCTTAGTGATGCAGATTTAAAGGCGCCATCTAACAGTACACAGGGCTCACAGATAGTCGGACCCCCCCAGTCACCGTAACGCTAGCCTTTCTCTAGATATCTTGAGACAGTGAATGGGATGAAAGGCGCTATATAAGTTGTTTAAAAGGCAATATAGTATTTATGTGTTGTTTCCCTTTAATTAGTTGTTGTCCACCTTGAATTATTAGTTATTGTGATTGGCCTCTGCTGAGTTGAAAATTGGCCAATCACAGGGCTTCACTTTGAACCTTATAGATTAGTTTGGTGGTGTCATAGCATTACAGTAGGAGCTTCATTTGTTAAATGTGAAAGTTTGTGTAATTATATATAAAGTAAGTGGAATTTAATTGTTTGTCCTTAAAGTATATTGTTTATGTGTTTAAATTTGTAATTTTAATATCTGGAAAGTATTCACAGCGCATCACTTTTTCCACATTTTGTTATGTTACAGCCTTATTCCAAAATGGATTAAATTCATTTTTTTCCTCAGAATTCTACACACAACACCCCATAATGACAACGTGAAAAAAGTTTACTTGAGGTTTTTGCAAATTTATTAAAAATAAAAAAATTGAGAAAGCACATGTACATAAGTATTCACAGCCTTTGCCCTGAAGCTCAGAATTGAGCTCAGGTGCATCCTGTTTCCCCTGATCATCCTTGAGATGTTTCTGCAGCTTCATTGGAGTCCACCTGTGGTAAATTCAGTTGACTGGACATGATTTGGAAAGGCACACACCTGTCTATATAAGGTCCCACAGTTGACAGTTCATGTCAGAGCACAAACCAAGCATGAAGTCAAAGGAATTGTCTGTAGACCTCCGAGACAGGATTGTCTCGAGGCACAAATCTGGGGAAGGTTACAGAAAAATTTCTGCTGCTTTGAAGGTCCCAATGAGCACAGTGGCCTCCATCATCCGTAAGTGGAAGAAGTTCGAAACCACCAGGACTCTTCCTAGAGCTGGCCGGCCATCTAAACTGAGCAATTGGGGGAGAAAGGCCTTATTCAGGGAGGTGACCAAGAACCCGATGGTCACTCTGTCAGAGCTCCAGAGGACCTCTGTGGAGAGAGGAGAACCTTCCAGAAGGACAACCATCTCTGCAGCAATCCACCAATCAGGCCTGTAGGGTAGAGTGGCCAGACAGAAGCCGCTCCTTAGTTAAAGGCACATGGCAGCCCGCCTGGAGTTTGCCAAAAGGCACCTGAAGGACTCTCAGACCATGAGAAAGAAACTTCTCTGGTCTGATGAGACAAAGATTGAACTCTTTGGTGTGAATGCCAGGCGTCACTTTGGAGGAAACCAGGCACCGCTCATCACCAGGCCAATACCATCCCTACAGTGAAGCATGGTGGTGGCAGCATCATGCTGTGGGGATGTTTTTCAGCGGCAGGAACTGGGAGACTAGTCAGGATAAAGGGAAAGATGACTGCAGCAATGTACAGAGACATCCTGGATGAAAACCTGCTCCAGAGCGCTCTTGACCTCAGACTGGGGCGACAGCAGGACAACGACCCTAAGCACACAGCCAAGATATCAAAGGAGTGGCTTCAGGACAACTCTGTGAATGTCCTTGAGTGGCCCAGCCAGAGCCCAGACTTGAATCAGATTGAACATCTCTGGAGAGATCTTAAAATGGCCGTGCACCGACGCTTCCCATCCAACCTGATGGAGCTTGAGAGGTGCTGCAAAGAGGAATGGGTGAAACTGGCCAAAGATAGGTGTGCCAAGCTTGTGGCATCATATTCAAAAAGACTTGAGGCTGTAATTGCTGCCAAAGGTCCATCAACAAAGTATTGAGCAAAGTCTGTGAATACTTATGGACATGGGATTTCTCAGCTTTTTATTTTTAATAAATTTGCAAAAACGTCAAGTAAACTTTTTTCACGTTGTCATTATGGGGTGTTGTGTGTAGAATTCTGAGGAAAAAAATGAATTTAATCCATTTTAGAATAAGGCTGTAACATAACAAAATGTGGAAAAAGTGATGCGCTGGGAATACTTTCTGGATGCACTGTATATAATGTTTCAGTATAGTTTCTAAAATATAGACATTTTGAGGAAGCTAAAGTATACTTGAAGATATGCTATTTGGAGTTTCACACATATTGTTTGTTATAGAATGACAGTATTATGGTTTCCTCATGTTTAATACGTATATATATTAATAATAATTTACTTATTTAAATTGAGTAAATACTTTATGGTTTAGCATTCTAGCAATTTCCTGATATTGATGTTATCTTCAGTGTAGTACGCCATCTAGTGGATAAATAAAGTACTTGTTAATAACTAATGTTAACATTGACAAATTTAAGAGAAAGAAACCGTGATGGATAATTTATTTTTATTATTTATTTAGACCACACATTCACATTTGTATAACTTTGGAAGAAATTAATATATTAGAATTTGTACATCTTCATCCATCTCAGAGACTTTCCCCCCACCCACAATTACAGCAGCCCAGGTAAGCAGAGAGCTGAGGAGACTTCGTGCCAGCAAAGCAGCGGGTCCAGATGGTGTATCGCCATGACTGCTGAAGGCCTGTGTGTTGGAGTTGGGGAGTCCTCTACAGCGCATCTTCAACCTGAGCCTGGAACAGGGGAGAGTCCCAAGGCTTTGGAAAACATCTTGTCCCAAAGGTATCACATCCTAGTGAGCTGAAAAACTTCCGGCCTGTCGCTCTGACGTCACATGTGATGAAGACCATGGAGCAGCCGCTTCTTCACCACCTGAAGCCACAGGTCCGCCATGCCCTCGACCCTCTGCAGTTCGCATACCAGGAGAAGGTGGGAGCGGAGGATGCCACCATCTACATTCTACACCGATCCCTCTCCCACTTATACAGAGGCAGTGGTGCTGTAAGAATTGTGTTTTTAGACTTCTCTAGCGCCTTCAGCACAATCCAACCTCTGCTCCTTAGGGACAAGCTGACAGAGATGGGAGTAGATTCATACCTGGTGGCATGGATTGTGGACTATCATACAGACAGACCTCAGTATGTGCGTCTTGGGAACTGAAGGTCAGGCATTGTGGTCAGCAGCACAGGAGCGCCGCAGGGGACTGTACTTTGTCCAGTCCTTTTCAGCCTATATACATCAGACTTCCAATACAACTCGAGTCCTGCCACATGCAAAAGTTCACTGACGACACTGCTATTGTGGGCTGCATCAGGAGTGGGCAGGAGGAGGAGTATAGAAACCTAATCAAGGACTTTGTTAAATGGTGCGACTCAAACCACCTACAACTGAACACCAGCAAAACCAAGGAGCTGGTGGTGGATTTTAGGAGGCCCAGACCCCACATGGACCCCGTGATCATCAGAGGTGACTGTGTACAGAGGGTGCAGACCTATAAACACCTGGGAGTGCAGCTGGATGATAAACTGGACTGGACTGCCAATACTGATGCTCTGTGTAAGAGAGGACAGAGCCGACTATACTTCCTTAGAAGGCTGGCGTCCTTCAACATCTGCAATAAGATGCTGCAGATGTTCTATCAGACGGTTGTGGTGAGCGCCCTCTTCTACGTTGTGGTGTGCTGGGGGAGGCAGCATAAAGAAGAGGGACGCCTCACGCTTGGACAAACTGGTGAGGAAGGCAGGCTCTATTGTAGGCACGGAGCTGGACAGTTTGACATCTGTGGCAGAGCGACGGGCGCTGAGCAGACTCCTGTCAATCATGGAGAATCCACTGCATCCACTGAACAGGATCATCTCCAGACAGAGGAGCAGCTTCAGCGACAGACTGCTGTCACCGTCCTGCTCCACTGACAGACTGAGGAGATCGTTCATCCATCACACTATGCGACTGTTCAATTCCACCCGGGGGGTAAACGTTAACATTATACAAAGTTATTGTCTGTCTGTATACCTACATTGTTATCACTCTTTAATTTAATATTGTTATTATCAATATGCTGCTGCTGGAGTATGGGAATTTCCCCTTGGGATTAATAAAGTATCTATCTATCTATCTATCTATCTATCTATCTATCTATCTATCTATCTATCTATCTATCTATCTATCTATCTATCTATCTATCTATCTATCTATCTATCTATCTATCTATCTATCTATCTATCTATCTATCTATCTATCTATCTACCTACCTACCTCTGACCGGATGTGTGTAGTGCTTGTAATTTAATCCTGAACCAACTTAATTCTTCACTACATAAGTGGAAAACTGTTTCGGATCTTCAGTCACATTGCAAGGCAATGCAGTATATAAATCCATGCTAAATTATTTAATTACTGTATTTTTTGCTCCATTTTTTCCCCAAAAGTGGGTGGAAATATCTGTGCGTCTTATGGAGCAAACATTGCGTCACAGACCGTGATGTGTAGGGGAAGACGGGGCAGGTTGTATCGGGGGTATGTTGTCTCAAGGGTCGTCTATCAAAAGTTATTCTATCTATGGTGTGCACACTGGATAGTGTGTAAACAATACACACAGTAGGATTGTTAGTTACATTACGGATTAAAACTCATATTTTTGTCAACAAAAAAGCATTTTTTCGTGTATCAGAGAGTTTCACATTTCCGGAGAGTATTTCAACACAGGTAACTTTCTCAAGCACTGATTTGAAGATCTTTGAATCCTGAATTTATTGTGCAATGTGCTAGTTGTTTACGTTAATTTCGTTGCTGCTGCTGAAAACTGAACTGTACTCACCTCTATTGGGGCATGTTGTCACATGTCACATGTGTCGAATTCCGTGAAAACAAGACTTCGTTTTCATATTCCCGGAAAAGGATGAAATATGGGAGCATGACGCCGCTGATATCATCATGAAGTTGCCTGCCCCCATTCATGTTGGTGTAACTGCCAGAAGCAGCAAGCAGTTTAAGTTTCATTATGGATTGCTGTGCAACTATGGCGCTGACATAGGCCTGGACTAGACCTGTAACAGTGAGCAGAACTATGACTGTAAGATTGTGTTTTGTTACAGGGACATGATGCTGTTGCAAGTGAGTTAGTCTGTAGTAGTTGGTATGTTCTAAAGGTTGTCACATCTCAAGTGTCCCGGTTTAAATTAGTTTATTACATACTAAGTATTTCTGTTCATACTGCTTGTTATTTTGTATCTGTTTAATGGTAATTTACAGTGGTGTGAAAAACTATTTGCCCCCTTCCTGATTTCTTATTCTTTTGCATGTTTGTCACACAAAATGTTTCTGATCATCAAACACATTTAACCATTAGTCAAATATAACACAAGTAAACACAAAATGCAGTTTTTAAATGATGGTTTTTACTATTTAGGGAGAAAAAAAATCCAAACCTACATGGCCCCGTGTGAAAAAGTAATTGCCCCCTTGTTAAAAAATAACCTAACTGTGGTGTATCACACCTGAGTTCAATTTCCGTAGCCACCCCCAGGCCTGATTACTGCCACACCTGTTTCAATCAAGAAATCACTTAAATAGGAGCTGCCTGACACAGAGAAGTAGACCAAAAGCACCTCAAAAGCTAGACATCATGCCAAGATCCAAAGAAATTCAGGAACAAATGAGAACAGAAGTAATTGAGATCTATCAGTCTGGTAAAGGTTATAAAGCCATTTCTAAAGCTTTGGGACTCCATCGAACCACAGTGAGAGCCATTATCCACAAATGGCAAAAACATGGAACAGTGGTGAACTTTCCCAGGAGTGGCCGGCCGACCAAAATTACCCCAAGAGCGCAGAGACGACTCATCCGAGAGGTCACAAAAGACCCCAGGACAACGTCTAAAGAACTGCAGGCCTCACTTGCCTCAATTAAGGTCAGTGTTCACGACTCCACCATAAGAAAGAGACTGGGCAAAAACGGCCTGCATGGCAGATGTCCAAGACGCAAACCACTGTTAAGCAAAAAGAACATTAAGGCTCGTCTCAATTTTGCTAAGAAACATCTCAATGATTGCCAAGACTTTTGGGAAAATACCTTGTGGACTGATGAGTCAAAAGTTGAACTTTTTGGAAGGCAAATGTCCCGTTACATCTGGCGTAAAAGGAACACAGCATTTCAGAAAAAGAACATCATACCAACAGTAAAATATGGTGGTGGTAGTGTGATGGTCTGGGGTTGTTTTGCTGCTTCAGGACCTGGAAGGCTTGCTGTGATAGATGGAACCATGAATTCTACTGTCTACCAAAAAATCCTGAAGGAGAATGTCCGGCCATCTGTTCGTCAACTCAAGCTGAAGCGATCTTGGGTGCTGCAACAGGGCAATGACCCAAAACACACCAGCAAATCCACCTCTGAATGGCTGAAGAAAAACAAAATGAAGACGTTGGAGTGGCCTAGTCAAAGTCCTGACCTGAATCCAATTGAGATGCTATGGCATGACCTTAAAAAGGCGGTTCATGCTAGAAAACCCTCAAATAAAGCTGAATTACAACAATTTTGCAAAGATGAGTGGGCCAAAATTCCTCCAGAGCGCTGTAAAAGACTCATTGCAAGTTATCGCAAACGCTTGATTGCAGTTATTGCTGCTAAGGGTGGCCCAACCAGTTATTAGGTTCAGGGGGCAATTACTTTTTCACACAGGGCCATGTAGGTTTGGATTTTTTTCTCCCTAAATAATAAACACCATCATTTAAAAACTGCATTTTGTGTTTACTTGTGTTATATTTGACTAATGGTTAAATGTGTTTGATGATCAGAAACATTTTGTGTGACAAACATGCAAAAGAATAAGAAATCAGGAAGGGGCAAATAGTTTTTCACACCACTGTATATAATCAATGAAGGCCTTTGCTTGGCAATAACTTTATATTTGACCCATCCACAGCTGACTAAGTAAAACTTGAGACAACTTGCCCCGTCTTCCCCTATTACCTGATCTGACTCAGATGATGGCGAGGGTTCTGCATCGGAGAAAGAATGCACGTTGCACTTTTGCCGTCGCTGTACTTTGTATATGTACATGGAAACCTCTGCAGTCTACTTGTGACTTTACGCTGAAGGAAGATAAGTAAATAAATCAAGGTAAACAGGTAAATAACATTCGATCTGACTACTTTTATATACAAAGTATAGCAACGGCAGCTTCCACCTGCAGCTATAAGACTCTTCAGTACGTGAGCGACTCTCCACGCTAGTGTTTAGATCTGGACGGTGTATGTGCCCAAAACAGAAGTCTGACTGCATTCTCGTACCATTGCTTGCAAACTGAAGTGTCAGCAGGCACTTTTCGTGGCATTACACGTGTATTTTTTGAGCATGCCCGTGTCGATCAAACACAGGAAGTTCTGCAGTCTACTTGTGAATTTATGTTGTAAGTAAATAAATCAAGGTAAATAGGTAAATAACATTTGATCTGGCTTTTATGTAAGTAACATATACAGGTGCTGGTCATAAAATTAGAATATCATGACAAAGTTGATTTATTTCAGTAATTCCATTCAAAAAGTGAAACTTGTATATTAGATTCATTCATTACACACAGACTGATGTATTTCAAATGTTTATTTCTTTTAATGTTGATGATTATAACTGACAACTAATGAAAGTCCCAAATTCAGTATCTCGGAAAATTAGAATATCAATTAAGACCAATGCAAAAAAAGGATTTTTAGAAATGTTGGCCAACTGAAAGGTATGAACATGAAAAGTATGAGCATGTACAGCACTCAATATTTAGTTGGGGCTCCTTTGGCCTGGATTACTGCAGCAATGCGGCGTGGCATGGAGTCGATCAGTCTGTGGCACTGCTCAGGTGTTATGAGAGCCCATGTTGCTCTGATAGTGGCCTTCAGCTCTTCTGAATTGTTGGTCTGGCGTATTGCATCTTCCTCTTCACATACCCCATAGATTTTCTATGGGGTTAAGGTCAGGTGAGTTTGCTGGCCAATCAAGAACAGGGATACCATGGTCCTTAAACCAGGTACTGGTAGCTTTGGCACTGTGTGCAGGTGCCAGGTCCTGTTGGAAAATGAAATCTGCATCTCCATAAAGTTCGTCAGCAGCAGGAAGCATGAAGTGCTCTAAAACTTCCTGGTAGACGGCTGCGTTGACCTTGGACCTCAGAAAACACAATGGACCAACACCAGCAGATAACATGGCACCCCAAACCATCACTGACTGTGGAAACTTTACACTGGACCTCACGCAACGTGGATTCTGTGCCTCTCTCTCTTCCTCCAGACTCTGGGACCTTGATTTCCAAAGGAAATGCAAAATTTACTTTCATCAGAGAACATAACTTTGGACCACTCAGCAGCAGTCCAAAGGCGAGACGCTTCTGACGCTGTCTCTTGTTCAAGAGTGGCTTGACACAAGGAATGCGACAGCTGAAACCCATGTCTTGCATACGTCTGCGCGTGGTGGTTCTTGAAGCACTGACTCCAGCTGCAGTCCACTCTTTGTGAATCTCCACCACATTTTTGAATGGCTTTTGTTTCCCAATCCTCTCCAGGGTGCGGTTATCCCTATTGCTTGTCCACTTTTTTCTACCACATCTTGTCCTTCCCTTCGCCTCTCTATTAATGTGCTTGGACACAGAGCTCTGTGAACAGCCAGCCTCTTTAGCAATGACCTTTGGTGTCTTGCCCTCCTTGTGCAAGGTGTCAATGGTCGTCTTTTGGACAACTGTCACGTCAGCAGTCTTCCCCATGATTGTGTAGCCTACAGAACTCGACTGAGAGACCATTTAAAGGCTTTTGAGTTAATTAGCTGATTAGAGTGTGGCACAAGGTGTCTTCAATATTGAACCTTTTCACAATATTCTAATTTTCCGAGATACTGAATTTGGGACTTTCATTAGTTGTCAGTTATAATCATCAACATTAAAAGAAATAAACATCTGAAATACATCAGTCTGTGTGTAATGAATGAATCTAATATACAAGTTTCACTTTTTGAATGGAGTTACTGAAATAAATCAACTTTGTCATGATATTCTAATTTTATGACCAGCACCTGTAAATGTTAATGTTTTGGGCACATACACCGTCCAGATTCAAACACTAGCGTGGAGAGTCACTCGCGTACTGAAGAGTCGATAGCTGCAGGTGGAAGCTGCCATTAGCAATGCCTTAGATCACGGGTGTCGAAGTCCGGTCCTGGAGGGCCACAGTGGCTGCAGGTTTTCATTCTAACCATCTTCTTCATTAGTGACCAGTTTTTGCTGCTAATTAATTTCTTTTGCCTTAGTTTTAATTAACTTGACTTGGACCTTCTAGTTGTTTCTTTTCCCTTAATTGGGAGCCTAACGATAATGAGATGCAAAACAAGATGGCGTGTGACCAGCTAACCAAAGTATCTGAAAATAAAGAAAGGTGAAGGTCTCAGTAAGGTTAATCTGCTCAGGTCACCAACACATCTTGACGGTGTTCTTAGAAAAAACAGAAGAATAACAGTTTGGGAAATGTCTGCTGTGTCAGATTGAGAGCAGCAACAAGCTATGGAATTAAATAACGGCTTTAATTAACAACAAGAATTGGCTCCTCAATAAGAAATTGGTTGGAGTGAAATTATTTGGAGTTTGATGTTCCAGTTTAGCTGGTCATCTGTTGGCTCGTTTCAGGTCTCATTTCTGTTTGGCTGCCATTTAATGAATTAAATAATCAATTCAGAGGGCCAAATAGGGCTATTAAAATGAAGGGAAATTAATTCTTTCAGGGCTGATGTCGACTTTTGTCAAAAGGAGAAGTTGACGATGGTAATCAACTGTAAACTGTGACTAAACCAACCGTTACGTTGGGCTCTCATTGCTAGAAGGAAAGTTAGATTCATTGGTTTGACCGAGATTCAAACGCCTTGCTCACGTGAGTAGCAAGGCGCACACAATGGCAAAAATAGCACTGAGATCTGGCAAGAGATCAAAGTGAATGCAAGAGCAAAATGCTCCATGGATGACGTCTTGCCTATCATTTCTGAACTGGACTATGATTTGTTGGACTCAGATTTTGATACAAGTGATCGAAAATGAATGTTAGGTTCCAGCTTCAGCTGATCGGTTCCCAGCTAGTAGTGTTACTGACAATGTTCGCTAGGGAGGACTGCCACTTAAAAATGACAAGAGGTACAATCCAGATTGTAATGCACTGCGACCGTGACTACCTCCGTTGCTGTCCCAGCCATGTGAAGACAGCCTGGCAGCAAGCCTGCCGCTCATTCTTGGCAAACTGGCAGCCACAGCATGCAGCAACAGACGTTTTATGTTGATTTCTGTGTTGTGTGAAAGCATCATTTTTTGGAAACAATATTCAGCCCTCAAAGAGTTAATAATAATAATAATAATATCCATCCATCCATCCATTTTCCAACCCGCTGAATCCGAACACAGGGTCACGGGGGTCTGCTGGAGCCAATCCCAGCCAACACAGGGCACAAGGCAGGAAACAATCCTGGGCAGGGTGCCAACCCACCACAGATAATAATAATACTACATGTTATTTATTTGCAGGCGCCTTTCTAAACACTCAAGGACACCGAACAATAGACACAACACCAGTAACGGCGCACTGCTATAACGATACCATGCAGTGAATACACTTGACTTGACCATTCCTAGTCTTCATCCTCTTTCTCTGTACGTTTAGCATTCATTTGCTCAGAGGTTGATGCGCTTGCTGGTTCCTGAGCAGCTCTTCTTTCCTCCACCCTAGCGGCCCGTTTCTTCTCTTCCTTTGTCGGCATCTTTTTGCATTAAAACTGATTAAGTCGGTGTTTGTGTTGCAATTACTTGGTAAATTTTCTTTAATTGTTCACTTAAGCTGACACTTAAGTCTTCAATCTGCCTCAAGAATGATTTAAGATAGATAGATAGATAGTAAGATATGAAGAGGTAGAGGAAGTGATGGTGAAGATGGTAGGGATAAGAACGGCGCCCGTACACATGCGCCACACGGTGCCAAGAGTTGATTCTACAATAAAATAAAATAAAAATAAAAAGAGGAATAACCTTGGAGGTCAATCACCACCCCTAAAGCGAGCAGTAGACGTCATGTAGTATATGTGTACCAAATTTCAAGTCAAACAGTAAAACGGTTTGCGAGCTACAGGTGATTTAAAATCATGGACAGACAAACTAACAGCCACGGTAACATATTATATATAAAGAAAGTAAAATACAAAAGTTAAAATCAGACGGAGCAATTGTAATCAAAGAGAAAAAGCAGTCTTAAACAAATGAGTTTTAAGTTTAGATTTGAAAAGTGAAAATGATTCAGTATTTCTAAGCTCAGATGGTAGTGAGTTCCAGAGCTTTCAGCATTCAGTTGCTCTGCTCCCCATAGTGGTAAGACGGATGAAGGGGACAGTCAAGTGGATGGAGGAAGAGGATCTAAGGGTGCAGGAGGGAATGACAACATGGAGGAGGTCAGACAGATATGGAGGGGCGAGGTTGTGGAGATCCTCAAAAGTTAACAGAAGAATTTTGAATTGAATGCGGAACTGAACTGGAAGCCAATGAAGTTGCTGCAAGACGTGAGTGGAGGGAGTTCTGGTAATGATGCGGACAGCTTATAAAGAGATTTGTGAGAAAGACCAAAGAAAAGGGAATTACAATAATCGAGATGAGAAGTGACAAGGCTATGAACAAGGATAGCAGTGGTGTGGGGAGTGATGGAGGGGCGAATACGATTAATGTGACGCAAGTGGAAATATGCAGACCGGGAGATGTTATTGATGTGGGACTGAAAGGATAAAGAACTGTCAAGGATGACACCTGTGGGGAAGGGGAGACAGAGGAATTATCAATAACAAAGGAAAAATGATCAGTTTTGGATAATGTGGATTTTGTACCAATGAGGAGAACCTCAGTTTTGTCACTTGTTATTTAATTTAAGAAAATTTGAAAGAAAACCAGGATTTGATTTCTGCTATGCAATCAGTAAGTGATGAGGGTGGAAAGGAAGCAGTAGGTTTGCTAGTGAGATAGAGCTGGGGGTCATCAGCATAACAGTGGAAACTGATGTTATATTTACAAAAGATATTATATTTTAGGAGGACCAGGACCCTCCTGGACCCCGTGATCATCAGAGGTGACTGTGTGCAGAGGGTGCAGACCTATAAATACCTGGAAGTGTAGCTGGATAATAAACTGGACTGGACTGCCAATACTGATGCTCTGTTCAAGAGAGGACAGAGCCAACTATACTTCCTTAGAAGGCTGGCATCCTTCAACATCTGCAATAAGATGCTGCAGATGTTCTATCAGACGGTTGTGGCGAGCGCCCTCTTCTACGCCGTGGTGTGCTGGGGAGGCAGCATAAAGAAGAAGGATGCCTCACGCCTGGACAAACTGGTGAGGAAGGCAGGCTCTATTGTAGGCACGGAGCTGGACAGTTTGACATCTGTGGCAGAGTGACGGGCGCTGAGCAGACTCCTGTTAATCATGGAGAATCCACTGCATCCACTGAACAGGATCATCTCCAGACAGAGGAGCAGCTTCAGCGACAGACTGCTGTCACCGTCCTGCTCCACGGACAGACTGAGGAGATCGTTCCTCCCCCAAACTATGCGACTCTTCAATTCCACCCGGGGGGGGTAAACAGTAACATTATACAAAGTTATTGTCTGTTTTTACCTGCATTTGTAATACTCTTTAATTTAATATTGTTATTTACATCAGTATGCTGCTGCTGCTGGAGTATGTGAATTTCCCATTGGGATTAATAAATTATCTATCTATCTATCTATCTATCTATCTATCTATCTATCTATCTATCTATCTATCTATCTATCTATCTATCTATCTATCTATCTATCTATCTATCTATCTATCTATCTATCTATCTATCTATCTATCTATCTATCTATCTATCTATCTATCTATCTATCTATCTATCTATCTATCTCTGTCACAAACTATAAGCCTGAAAGCCATAAGCAGAAAAAGTTGACAGGGGTGTTGGCCAAATTATAAGTCGGGGCTGAGATTTTTATTACAAAACATGAAACATACACAACTTATGGCTGATTTATGCAGCATCACTAGTAAAGTTCTTGATGGAACTGCTAAAACAGTTTGATTTATATGAGGAAAAAGGCCTCGACATTTCTGAAAAGAAAGTATATGAGCGTGATTAAAAGCGGTCGACTCTCACGAAACTTCAATTTGATGAGACACGTGATGGTGAAGTTCGTTAAAGCGGGCGTGACAACTTTTGAATCAATACATTTCTAATGTTAGCTGACAACCTTAAAGCAGAACTTGAGAAAAGGTCAGTTGCTTACAAAGAGTTTGGTGAAAGATTTGGTGCTATTACAAAATTCTGGTCGCTGACTTCTCCTGAACTTGAAGAAGAAGAGGGAAGAAACCTGCTTTTGATTTTCAAAGATGATCTGGAATCCGCCCGCTGTATGCGATGAACTTGTCCATCTGAAATCTCACATAACTGATTGCAACATTGGGACTAAAAAAAAACCCCTTAGCACTTTGCAAGTGGCTACAAGAAAAAAGGACTACAAACAGTTTATCCAAACGTTGACATTTTAGTAAGAATGCTTGTCTGCACGCCAGCGACGAATTCCTCGGCTGAAAGGTCTTTTTTTCTTCTCTGAAAAGAATCGAGGATCATTTAAGATCTACGATGCAGCAAAATAAGCTGGATGCCCTTGCACTTCTTCGTATTGAAGCAGATTTAACAAGATCTGTCAACCTCGATGAACCAACTGAAGCCTTTTCATGGACAAAAGCGCAAAGGAAGGAATTCTAGTAGGCATTTAGGATGATTTGAAGAAATTCGATGGAAAGTTTCTTTGTAGGTGTCAGTCAGTCATTCAGTCATTCTCCAACCCGCCATATCTTAACACAGGGTCACGGGGGTCTGCTGGAGCCAATCCCAGCCAACACAGGGCACAAGGCAGGACCAAATCCTGGGCAGGGTGCCAGCCCACCACAGGGCACACACACACACTAGGGACAATTTCGGATCGCCAGTGTACCTAACCTGCATGTCTTTGGACTGTGGGAGGAAACCCACACAGACACGGGGAGAACATGCAAACTCCACGCAAGGAGGACCCGGGAAGCCAACCCAGGTCTCCTAACTGCAAGGCAGCAGCGCTACCACTGTGCCACCGTGCCGCCCTTGTAGGTGTTAATGTTATGCAATTCCATAAGTAGTGCAGTAGTGTAGTTTTGGATTAAAAAATATAATGTGGTTCAAAGATTATAAAGGTTGTATTAAGTGCTTATATGTTTCAAAAATAAACTATTACACATTAAATTGAAAATTATCAATCAACTTTTTGAACAGCACAGAATTATGGGCTTTGGCCTAGGGCACAGAAATGTGTAAATCCGGCCTAAGCGAGTGACCTCTTTATGAGGCACAGCTGTCCAGCCGTGAAGAGCGTCAGTCGCACTGTGACATTCTTGAAAAAAAAGACACCACTCACACAACTTGGACTGAATCCTGCTGTTGGCAATGGGAGACCCTCAGTCAAGTACGTCATATATCTTCACGAGATCTCATGATTTAGCAAGGAATGTTGTGCCTCGGCCAACTTCAAATTTTGCATCAAATTCAATTTCAGGTTCGTATTCTTTTCCAATCCAACGGGATCCTGTTCTTCTGCTCTGTCATTTGTAATTGTGTCACCCTGCAGAGTCTCACTTGCATTAAGTAGCAGTAGCCGTAGTTGTATTGTCTAGTGTCTGGAGTTCAGAGAACATCTTACTTGCACATCCAAACAAATAACACATCATCATTCTCTCCAACTGTGTGACAAATAAGAATGGATTAAAATACTGAACGTCACAGAGCCAATGCATCACTTACTTAACCAGGTCAGACCCCCATTTGCCTCCAGAAGAGAATCAATTCATCTTTATTGGCTTAGGAAGGTATTGGAGGGGCCAGCAGGGGCCAGGGCTATTCACAAAATGAAAGATGTATTTCAAATAAACTGTATCAGACAGAAACACATTCCACGCATCACTAGATAGAGGAAAGTTCAAAGTTTAAAAATTCAACTTCAAGAAGATTCGGATCACTTCATTTTCATGCAGGATGGTCCCCCCCCCCATTTCCACTTGGAGATCCGGTGTTACTTGAACAACACCATTCCAGGACGATGGATTACAAGAGGTGGACAACAAGATCTTGCTCATCGTCTTTGGCCTCCCAGGTCTCCAGACCTTTGCCCCTAATGGGGGTCCATTAAAGAAAGAGTGTTTGTTCCAAGGTGGCACAGTGGCGCAGTGGGTAGCGCTGCTGCCTCGCAAGTAAGGAGACCTGGGTTCTCCTCCTGGGTCCTCCCTGTGTGGAGTTTGCATGTTCTCCCCGTGTCTGCGTGGGTTTCCTCCCACAGTCCAAAGACATGCTGGTTAGGTGGATTGGCGATTCTAAATTGTCCCGTGTGTGATTGGTTGGTGTGTGTGTGAGTGTGTGCGTGTGCCCTGCGGTGGGCTGGCGCCCTGCCTGGGATTTGTTTTCTGCCTTGCGCCCTGTGTTGGCTGGGATTGGCTCCAGCAGTCCCCCGTGACCCTGTAGTTAGGATATATATATATTGTGATGGACGACCGACTACAGACTCCAGTTGCCACCCCCAGGCCGCTAGATGGAGTCCTCCGGACAGCATGATGGTGCCCTGAGTTCCAGCAGGGCCTCATGGACTTTGTAGTTTGTATACACAGCCCTGCTGGATACCTTGGGGGCCACCGGGAGTCGCTCTAGGGGGGCTAGTGGGCTCTTATGTGCCCTATAACCCGGGAGTGCGTCATCATCACGTGACCGGAAGGAACGACGTGCTCCCGGGCTGAAGAAAGGACTGTTTACTCTGACCCGGAGGGAATAAGGACTTGTGGGCTTGGCCAGGAACCACTTCCGGGTCAGGGCATATAAAAGGACTGTGGGAAAGTCCAGACACTGAGCTGGGAGGTAGGAGGGCGAAGTGTCTGGGCGAGGAGGATTGGTTAGTGAGAGAGAGAGAGTTGTGTTTATGAGTAGTGTGGTGTGGAGCGTGCTTTGTGCACAGTTTAGGTATAAAATAAAGAAGTATTATACTTTCACCTGGTGTTCAGAGTGGTACCTGAGGGTTCAAGAGGTGGACCACACCTCAATCTGTTACTATATATATATATATATATATATATATATATATATATATATATATATATATATATATATATATATATATATATATATTCACTGCATTCGTAGTGTGAATCACAATCTGATTGTATGGGTGGTTACCTACTAGGTAACGCTTGTGGTTGGTCAGCAAGTCGGCTAACATCCGTCACGATGCCACGATCCATAGAATGGATTCCCGAGAGGGAGTGCAGCGAGTGTGTATGCCTGATGAGCCCAGAATTAGGGCGAAACACGTGTCGCGTACTCTTTGCATTATTTGACAGTAAACTATTTCAACCATTCTATGATCTGCTTCTCACAACTGAGGGCATCATGGCAGATGTTAGCAGATTGCTGGCCAACCGCAAGCGTTACCTGGTAGGTAACCACCCATACAATCAGATTGTGACACAGACTACGAATGCCGTGAATGTAATTACCCCGATCTACATGCTGTCAAATAAATGAACCACATGCCATGGCGCAACGTTAGGGGCATCGCCTCTAGCGCTGACGTCCGAGGTTCGATTCCCGAGAGGGAGTGCAGTACTCTTTGCATTATTTGACAGTAAACTATTTCAACCATATATATATATATATATATTATCCAATCCGCTATACCCTAACTACAGGGTTACGGGGGTCTGCTGGAGCCAATCCCAGCCAACACAGGGCGCAAGGAAGGAAACAAACCCTAGGCAGGACGCCAGCCCACCACATATATATTATATATTGTGAAGGATTGCCGGCTTTCTACTCCGGCCCTCACCCCCAGGCCGCCAGGAGGAGCTCTCCCGACAGCATGAACGTGCCCCGAATTCCAGCAGGGCATCATGGACTCTGTAGTTTATATGCACAGCCCTGCTGGATACCATGGGGGCCTCCAGGAGTCGCTGTAGGGAGGTTGTTGGACTCTTATGTGCCTTATAACCCGGAGGTGCGTCATGATCACATGACAGGAAGAAACGACGTGCCTCCAGGGTGAAGAAGAGTTTTTATATGACCCGGAAGTGTTCCTAGTCACGTGGACAGAGAGGGCGAAACACTTCTGGATCAGGACTATAAAAGGACTATGGGAAATCCCAGACGTCGAGCTGAGCTGGGAGGAAGGGTGGCAACGCGTCTGGGAGTGAGGAGGATTGATTATTGATTGTTTATTATTGAGTATTGTGGAGAGGAGGGTGCTTTGTGCACTATTATTATTATTATTATTAATAAACCATTATTTGGACTTTTACCTGGTGTCTGACGTCTAGTCTGAGGGTTCAAGGGGTCACGGAGACCCTCAAACTATCACAATATATATATATATATATATATATATATATATATATATATATATATATATATATATATTGTGGTGGATTGCCGGATTCTTCTCCGGCCCTCACCCCCAGGCCGCCAGGAGGAGCTCTCCCAGCAGCGTGGACATGCCCCGAGTTCCAGCAGGGCCTCATGGACTATGTAGTTTTTATACACAGCCCTGCTGGATACCTTGGGGGCCACCAGGCGTCACTGTAGGGGGGCTCGTAGGCTCGCATGTGCCCTATAACCCGGGAGTAGGTCACGGTCACGTGACAGGAAGAAACGATGTGCTCCCGGGTTGAAGAAAAGGACTGTTTACCCTGACCCGGAAGGGAAAAGGAACTGTGGACTGTTGAATGGGAACACCTCCGGGTCAGGGTGTGGAGAGTGCTTTGTGCACGATATATTAGTAAAATAAATACTATTTATACTTTTACCTGGTGTTCAGAGTGGTACCTGAGGGTTCAAGAGGTGGACAAAACCTCTATCTGTCACAATATATACATAATGCTAATGCTCTCTGTCTGTTTGTCGCATGATTCCAGTTATGCAAAAACTATATACAGTACATAAAATTCTACAGCCTGTCTGTCTGTTTCTCTGTCACACTTTTCCTGTTACGCACCATCTATCTATAGAAAATTCAAATATCCGTCTGCCATGCGATTCAAGTTACAGAACATTTATCTAAATATATACAATGATAATGTCTGTTTATCTGTCACATGATACAAGTTATCCTAAAACGATCCATATATATATATATATATATATATATATATATATATATATATATAAGATGCTACTGCCTGTCACACTTCTCCTTAGACTAGACCTAAATATATCTATACTTATATTGCCATATGATTCCAGTTATGCAACAATTAGTTAAATATATTAAATGCTAATGTTTGTCCTTGGTGGACTCAGGATTGGGTCACTGCTTTTTGCAGATGATGTTGTCCTGTTTGCTTCATCAGGCCGTGATCTTCAGTTCTCTCTGGATCGGTTCACAGCCGAGTGTGAAGCGGCTGGGATGGGAATCAGCACCTCCAAATCCGAGACCATGGTCCTCAGCCGGAAAAGGGTGGAGTGCCCTGTCAGGGTTGGGAGCGAGATCCTGCCCCAAGTGGAGGAGTTCAAGTATCTCGGGGTCTTGTTCACGAGTGAGGGAAGAATGGAGCGTGAGATCGACAGGCGGATCAGTACGGCATCCGCAGTGATGAGGGCTCTGCATCGGTCTGTCGTGGTGAAAAAGGAGCTGAGCCATAAGGCAAAGCTCTCAATTTACCAGTCAATCTACGCTCGTACCCTCACCTATGGTCATGAGCTATGGGTAGTGACCGAAAGAACGAGATCGCGAATACAAGCGGCTGAAATGAGTTTCCTCCGCAGGGTGTCTGGGCTTTCCCTTAAAGATAGGGTGAGAAGCTCAGTCATCCGGGAGGGGCTCAGAGTAGAGCCGCTGCTCCTCCGCATCGAGAGGAGTCAGATGAGGTGGCTCGGGCATCTGATCAGGATGCCTCCTGGACGCCTCCCTGGTGAGGTGTTCTGGGCACGTCCAACTTGGAGGAGGCCCCGGGGAAGACCCAGGACACGCTGGAGGGACTATGTCTCTCGGCTAGCCTGGGAACGCCTTGGGATTACCCCGGAAGAGCTAGAAGAAGTGGCCGGGGAGAGGGAAGTCTGGGCATCTCTGCTCAAGCTGCTGCCCCCGCGACCCGACCTCGGATAAGCGGAAGAGGATGGATGGATGGATGTTTGTCCATCTGTTAGACGATTCCAGTTATGCAAAAACATATATATGTACGTATACAGATAAATATATATATTAAATGCTAATATTTGTCCTTCTGTCCTGCGACTTTGGTGATGCCAGACTATATGATAAAACACTCAGGTCTGTGTCCAGTCCCTCTAAGCAATCTGATTGGGCCAGTTTGACTTTGCTGTGATTGGTCAGCTTGGCTTTGGAAACATGAAGAAAGAGGAAGTGTGAGTGTGAGACAAACAAGGAAGAGTAAAAGCATATGAGGCATACTGAGAGAGTCGCCTTCAAACGCAAGCAAGTATAAAACCAGCCAGGAGGAAAATAATGGCAGAGTCCGAGAAGCAGGCTTTATGGGATTACGCTTGAGAGACAGAGCCCCGCTGAAGAGACGTTCACACACACACCAATACAGAGGGAAGGCACTGAAGGTACAACATAGAGCAAGAGATAGCAAATATTTTTAAATTATTCTACAGGTACCAATGCTATATACTGCATATAAAATGCTAAAGTCTGTTCATCTGTCGCACGATTCCAGTTACACAAAATCTACAGTACCTAAATATATAAAATGCTAATGTCTGCCTGTCTGCCATGGGATTGGTCACAAACTAATTGATCTTGGTCTTAATTGAAAGTTTATGACCTCATACATGTTGGAAATCCCAAACATTTTTGGTAGCGGCAACCCGGTGGGTACTTTAGTGGTGGGCATTTATTGCAAAAACATTTATTGCAGCTAAAGCCCAGTTCCCTCAAGCCCATTTATTGATTATTCGCCAGGACACGATACATACATGTTCAGAATTCATAACCAACTGGGCCTCAGACTCCAACCAATTTCACTCCAACCAGCTGCTTAATGAGGTGCCAATTCCTCTCATTAATTAAACCCGTTCTTGAATTTCGTGGCTTTGTTGCTGCTCTCATTGTGCAATAGCAGACATTTCAGAAATTATCGATGTTCTCTTTCTAAGAGCACTGGGGACCTGAGCAGATCGACATTCCTGAGACCTTCACCTTTCTTTATTTTCAGATATTATATGATGGACACCAGTTGTTTTGGCTCATTCTGTATCTCATTATTGCTTAAGGAAAAAGAAACAATTAAGGGGTCTGAGTCTTCAAGAGCAAGTCAATTAAAATTAGTTCAAAAGAAGTTAATTAGCAGCAAAAACAGGTCACTGATTAAGAAAAGGGTGAGAATGAAAACCTGCAGCCACGGTGGTCCTCCAGGACTGGACTTGGCGACCCCTGATTTAGAGGGTAGCTGCTCATTGGCAGAGATATCACAGCCACACGTGGGACGCTCTCCCATCAGAGCTGAACACGATCAGATATGGTGCCAGTGTTTGACGTTAAGAGCGTGCCTACCTTCTGCTTGGCCAGAGATACCTTGCCAACATTTTACATATATTGGCAAGGATATCACAGCAGATCTCTTCAGATATGACCACCGAATGGAGAATGCATGGGATTTGTGGGGTCTTATTAGGGTCTACAAAATGAAGAATATAAAAGGGAAAATAGAGTCACCACAGGGCCCTTACACTACAAAACAGCCATTATTAGGGCACCCAGTGTGGGAAGACTGCTGCTTTCTTGCCCACAATGTTTTCAAAGCTGAGAAGTCACATCTCAATAAGTCACCCAATTGCGATGGAAGTCAGACATTGCCTGGTTGGTAAACGGCACATCACCGAAAAAGTGTCACAAGGACACCCGAATGTTAGGTAGGGCTGGTGACAGTGAATCCCAGTGCTAAGAGTGGCAGGCAACTGGCATCGCTCTCATACATACTTATATGAAAGGGGTCCTAGTGGAATATTGAAGGGCGGCTTGCAATCCAAAAAAAAAAAAGCATGTGGGGTATTGGCTCCAGCAGACCCCCGTGACCCTGTGTTCGGATTCAGCGGGTTGGAAAATGGATGGATGGATGGATGGATGGTATCGTTGTGATTATGAATATTAAGTTCTTTTTGATCCTTTACTACGAGTCTAGCCCTCTGGGGACCTTGTGATGGACAGCCGGAAGGCACCTACTTGTCGACACTGCTCACCCCAAAATGCTAGACGGTAGCTCCCCTGCAGTGTGGCGGTGCCCCAGATTCCCACAGGGCATCCTGGGACTTGGAGTTCGGTTTCTCAGCCCTGTTGAGTGCCGTGGGTGCCACCAGGGGGAGCTGTCAAAGAACATGGGGACTCATACTTTCCTTGTAGCCCAGAAGTACGAGGTAGTCATGAGTATAGACATAGAATTACTAGACACCTCATGACCAGCAGCATCGTACGTTAATGTTGCCACCATATTGCGAGTGGCACTGCTGTGGAGTGAGGTAATGGATAAAGATGTCTCACATATGTGCTGCTTGGGATTGTACAAACTGCTGTACACTCCAAACCAGAGCACAGGGATTACATTTCATAGGTAAAGCTGAACAATTGTTAAATTTGGCCATTAGAAAATCCTGTTTTATAACCTTAACTTTAGCCACGCCAAGCTAAGCTACAAAGCTATCCATCTTACTAACCGAAGGATATGGATATGGATGCAGGGCGCTGGGTGCATCGAGGCGCACGCGCACTGCTGCACTGCTACGAGCCCACCACAGAGAAAACAAAAATGGTTGTAAACCGGATATGGACTCAGGGCACTGGGCGCAGGGCGCGTTGAGGCACACTCGCACTGCCGCACAGCAACGAGCCAGCCACAGAGATAACAAAAACGAGAGGATTCAGCGCATATGTGAATCACATTACAGTATTACAGTACGGAATCCCCAGATGCCCAAACTACACGGCGTAAACCGGATATGGATGCAGGGCGCAGGGCTGAACTTGCTGTGCTCCACTCTGCCAGCAGTCGGTGTCAGCAAAGGCAACGGAATCACGTCTCCACCACAGAGCAAAACAATAGCGCTGGGCGCATCGAGGCGCACGCGCACTGCTGCACTGCAACGAGCCCGCCACAGAGCAAAAACAATAAAACCCCGCCACAGAGCAAAAAAATAAAAACGAGCCCACCACAGAGCACACGAGCCCGCCACAGAGCAAACAAATGGCGCATTGCGCATAGAGGCGCACGTGCACTGGCGCGCTGCAACGAGCCCGCCACAGGGCAAAAAAATAAAGCCCCACAACGGAGCAAAAACATAAAAACGAGCCCGCCACAGAAACGAGAAGGTTGTACACCGGATGTCACGCGCACTGCCGCACTGCAACGAGCCCGCCACCTGTAAACTACACTTGCTCTAATCCACTGTGCCAGTAATGTTGATCACATGGCAGTCATTCAGTTTGGCGTCCGCCCCAGAGTCCAGAGTCAAACGCTGCGGCGTCCCGCCCAAACAACACAACTTGTGAGCTACACTTGCTCTAATCCACTGTGCCAGTAATATAGATCACATAACGGTCACAGACTCAAACCCAGCGGCTTCCCAGACTCAGTGGCTGGCACACGAATACCACAACCTGTAAACTGAACCTGCTGTGCTCCACTCTGCCAGCAGTCGGTGTCAGCAAAGGCAGCGGGATCACGTCTCCACAAAACGCGACCTCTTTACTACAGATATGCTTATGTAATTAAATGACATTTCCCCAGACGCACCCACCCTCCATGATATGTCATCCATCCAAACTGATTGCCATGCTTGGATTTCCGATTCGCTGGCGAATCGCGGGCTTACTGGTGCATTTATGTGAGCCTCCAAACAACGTTTTGGCTAAACGTATTTAGCCACTAACTATGTAGATTGTTGTTAGCTGTTAACATTTCTCAAACTTTGAAAGTTTCCCAAAGAAATCCACCTCAGGAAGCAGTGGGAGGTCAGGTAGCCCTTAGACGGGATTTTGAGAAAGCTGTCCTGTGATGTGTGCCGTGCTAGTTTGGTATCAGATGCTGTACCGGCATCATATGATCAAAGCTACAACTCGCTCACATTAAAGAAACAAAGGAGGTCTGATGATTCCTTCTGTGGGTCCAGTCAAGGTGGTCAAAGTAGCTGAGCGTGTTATCCGACAGTCGACATTAGGACAAGCCATCAGTGGATCTTTGATCAGTCAGTTTGTTCGGGCTGAGATTGGTTCAGATGAAGGAGCACATTGAGGAAACACAGTTTGAAATTGACAACCATCATTTCATGCTCATGTCTTTAGTTGTGTCTGTCTTCCACAAACTAAGGCTGCACCATATTGCCAGACTGAATACTCTCAAATTACAGAGTGGCAACACACGGAAAAAGCTACAAAAGACAGTTCTGTGTCATGGATTTTAGATCCTATCCTGTGTATATTTAAGTAACCACATTGTGTGCGAGAGAGAGAGAGATTGAGAGAGGAATGAGTGAAATGTTTTCAGAAATTATTAAGCCAATTTGTATACAATAAACTTGTTTATTTTTGTCATTGAGTGTATCATTTCACTGTTAAAAGAAAGACAAACAAAGATAACTGGCAGTAACAGTGCAAAATTCACAATTGGTAGGCCAGTTTGAAAAGATAAGTTTTGAGGGCAGTTTTAAAATGTGTTATTGAATCGAGCTGACGAATATGAGAGGGATGAGAATTCCCAAGTTGAGGAGCACAATGAGAGACACTTGAGCTCCAATAGAACTGAGTGTGATGTGCGGTACAGAAAGTCGAGGTGCAGATGAGGATCTGAGTGAGCGAGAGGAGTGTAAGTCTGTAGGAGATCAGCAAGGTTGTAGAGAGCTTTAAATGTTAAGAGCGGTATTTAGTATTGTAATCGGTAGTTAACAGGGAGCAAGTGAAGTGGAGAGAGAAAAAGGTGTAATATGTTCAGTGGATTTACAACAGCAGGTTATTATCCTGGCAGCAGAATTTTGAAAAAGTTGTAAGCGATGGACAAGTTTTTGTGGGATGCCAAATAGAATAACATTACAGTAATCTATACGTGAGGTGACTCGGGCATTAACCAATACTTCAGTACTGTGTTGTGTAAGAACAGGACAAAGTCTAGAAATGTTTCAGAGATGGAAGAAGGCAGTCCGAGAAATGTTACTTATATGGGAGGAATATATTTAATAATATTAATAATAATTATTATTTAATAATTGTCATTATTAGTGTATAAATGGATATAAATAATTGCATTTAAACGATTCGCCAAAATCTGTTGTATGCAAACGATACTGTTTTAAACGTTATTGTTTTTCATCAGAAAACCCAGTTTCCACGTCTACGTGTATTAGTTTAAATGGCTCTTTTGCCACTCGCAATAAGGCGGACGCGCTGATGTATCGTGTCGACTGGGCAACACAGTGAATGCACCGTCTATCTATATATGTCTATGGTCATGAGAACGCTGAAGAAAATGTCAGCTCTTCATTAGACCCGGAAGTGCCAGTTAGTCACGTGGTCGGAAGGACAGAAGCACTTCCGGGTCAAGGACTATTTGAAGGATTGATGGGAACCCAGCAAGCAAGCTGGAGTTGGGTGGTACAGGATAGAGCTTGCTCTGAGGTGTGGAGGAGAGATTTGGAGATTTAGAAATTATTATGTTTATTTGTTCATTGTGGTGGAGGTGCTTTGGGCACTATTTACCTGAAGAAAAGAAATCTTGGTGTTTTAATAACATCTTATCAGTGTCTGTGTGTCGGGTTAATCGCTGGTATAGTGCCATCTAGTATTGCAACCTCTATCAGAGGGTGACCGCTGACAAATTTCTGTTACAATCGAGAATATTTACACTTAAATTATTTAAAACTGAAGCACACATTTCAATATTTCAAATATTTGCCCAGACTACTACTGTGTATTATCTGTTTTTACATAACTAAGCAAATCATAACATTTCTTATGAGCACCCCGTAATAGGGCAGCAAACTCTAATTCTGACTTTCTGCCATTTTGTGTCATGTAAATCACAACAGTTTCAGAAACAGCACAATGAGCTCAATCAGAAGTATCAGTGAGCTTGTGAAATAAAAACCTGCAGCCACAGAGGCCGTCCATGACTGAACTTGAGAATCACTGCACTAAACTCTTCAAGAAATCAGTTCAACCATAGAGAAGTACAATGAGAATGAGTTACTGCACTCTAAGGTGCTCCCCCTGCTGACAAAGCCAGGAATAGCACAGTGACATTCACTTTGTTCCAGCACCTGAACCATGACATCAATTAACAGCAGCTGCCTATGAAATTGTTTGGAATAAAAACTCGTAGTCACAGTGGGTGTCTAGAAATGAACTTGAGAACCATTGGACTAAACAATAGAAGAAGTCGGTTCAGCCACATACAATAGAATGAGACCTGCTACAACAGTGTAAAGAGCGCCCCCTGTGGACAGAGCCTGGAGAAGCACGGCGACACTCACCCGGTAAGAACAATGAGGTCAATTAGAAAGAAGAATGGTGCACCGAATGGGAAATTGGTTGATATAAAAATCTCATGACGCAGTGGGCCATCAGGACAGAATTTAAAACTCACTGAATAAATCAATGAAGGAAGTCCATTCAACCAAACACCGGCATAATGAGACCTGCTACTGCAATGTAAAGTGCGCCCCCTGTGGACAGAGCCTGGAAAAGCACGGTGTTACTCACCTTGTTCCAGCAACTGCAGATCTGCAACAAATGCCACCTCGGCATCTGTGAGGGCAGTAAATCTAATGTCGCCAAGGTGCAAAATCGCAGACAGGATTAGAAACAAATTCTCTATTTCCTAAAAAAAGAAAAAAAGAAAAAGGAAATCAATATATGTAATATGACCTTTTTTATTATTATCAAGCAGAAATGATCCGCAGGAGTGACACAAATTGGGGGAGTTCCTAGCCTTCACCCTTATTGTCATTTGGTGTTGAAATATTTTTAATTCAGATGTCCTGAATTAGATACCTTAAAGAATGAATTTCTGGATTTATATACTGTATTTATTCATGTACTTAGATAGATATGAAAGGCACTATATAACAGATAGATAGATAGATAGATAGATAGATAGATAGATAGATAGATAGATAGATAGATAGATAGATAGATAGATAGATAGATAGATAGATAGATGTGAAAGGCACTATATGATAGATAGATAGATAGATAGATAGATAGATAGATAGATAGATAGATAGATAGATAGATAGATAGATAGATAGATAGATAGATGTGAAAGGCACTATATAATAGATAGATAGATAGATAGATAGATAGATAGATAGATAGATAGATAGATAGATAGATAGATAGATAGATAGATAGATAGATAGATAGATAGATAGATAGATAGATAGATAGATAGATAGATAGATAGATAGATAGATAGATAGATAGATAGATAGATCTGAACAGAAGAACATAATGGAAAAGATGAAGATGGATAGGCCAGGTTGGTTGCTGGTATAGAACTTTTACTTAATATATATATTGTGGGAGACAGCCCCTGGAATGGAAGGATGGGGAAATGCAGCTACTTGCCGACACTGCCTACCTCAAAACACTAGATGGCAGCTACCCTGGAGTATAGCAGTGCCCTGGATTCCCACAGGGCATCCTGGGACTTGGAGTTCGGATTCTCAGCCCTGTTGGGTGCCGTGGGTGTCGTCAGGGCGAGTTGTCGAAGGAGCTGGTTACTTATGCCTTCTTTATAGCCTGGAAGTAATAGGTAGTCATGAGGACGGAAGCCCTGAAGTACTTCCAGGCTGACTAAAGAACTTGAATTCTCCATCCGACCCAGAAGTGCTGGCACATCACATGGGAGGAAGAGCAGAAGCACTTCCAGGTCGGACACTATTTAAAGGAAGGCTGAAGACCCAGCAAGCGAGCCAGGGAGTCAGGAGGAATAGGACAGAGGTTGGCTGGGAGGTGTGGAGGAGAGATTTGTGTTTATTGTAATTAGTATTGATTTGCCTATTAATTATGGCAGAAGTGTTTGAGGGCACTATTTATAGAAGGAAAAAGAATAACAGATCTTCTTGTTGCTTTTAAACCTGTGTCCAGAGCATCTTTCTATTGGGTTTAAAGGGGCAACAGTGCCAGCTAGCGTCCACTCTTTGACAATATATATATATATTTATATATACTGTATATATATGGTTGAAATAGTTTTACTGTCAAATAATGCAAAGAGTACGCGACACGTGTTTCGCCCTCATTCTGGGCTCATCAGGCGTACACACTCCACTGCACTCCCGCTCGGGAATCGAACCTCGGACGTCAGCGTCAGAGGCGATGCCCCTAACGTTGCGCCACGGCGTGTGGTTCGTTTATTTGACAGCATGAAGATCGGGGTAATTACATTCACGGCATTCGAAGTCTGTGTCACAATCTGATAGTGTGGGTGGCTACCTACCAGGTAACGCTTGTGGTTGGCCAGCAAGTCAGCTAACATCCGCCACGGTGCCCTCAGTTGTGAGAAGCAGATCATAGAATGGTTGAACCTGGATTGTATTGTATTGGATGACCCCATGTCTGCAAAAATACTACATGACCCCATGTCTGCTATCACACTGGATGACCACACGTCCGCTACAACAACAGCAACATTTATTTCTATAGCACATTTTCATACAAAAAAGTAGCTCAAAGTGCTTTACATAATGAACAAAAGAAAAATAAAAGACAAAGTTAAGAAATTAAAATAAGACAACATTAGTTAACATAGAGGGGTGGCACGGTGGCGCAGTGGGTAGCGCTGCTGCCTCACATTTGGGAGACCTGCGGACCTGGGTTTGCTTCCCGGGTCCTCCCTGCGTTGAGTTTGCATGTTCTCCCCGTGTCTGCGTGGGTTTCCTCCCACAGTCCAAAGACATGCAGGTTAGGTGGATTGGTGATTCTAAATTGGCCCTAGTGTGTGCTTGGTGTGTGGGTGTGTTTGTGTGTGTCCTGCGGTGGGTTGGCACCCTGCCCGAGATTGGTTCCTGCCTTGTGCCCTGTGTTGGCTGGAATTGGCTCCAGCAGACCCCCGTGACCCTGTGTTCGGATTCAGCGGGTTGGAAAATGGATGGATGGATGGATAGTTAACATAGAATAAGAGTAAGGTCCGATGGCCAGGGGGGACAGAAAAAACAAAAAAAAAAACTCCAGGCGGCTGGAGAAAAAAAAACTCTGCAGGGGTTCCAGGCCACGAGACCACCCGGTCCCCTCTGGGCATTCTACCTAACAAAAATGAATGCTATCACACTACATGACCCCCTGTCTGGTTTTTGGATGAACCTATATCCGCTATCACACTGAATGACCCCATGCCTGGTTTTTGGATGACCCCATGTCTGCTATCAAACTACATGACCCCTTGCCTGGTTTTTGGATGACCCCATATCCGGTATCACACTACATGACCCCCTGCCTGGTTTTTGGATGACCCCATGTCTGGTATCACACTACATGACCCCCTGCCTGGTTTTTGGATGACCCCATGCCCGCTATCACACTACATGACTTCCTGCCTGGTTTTTGGATGACCCCATGTCCGGTATCACACTACATGACCCCCTGGCTGGTTTTTGGATGACCCCATGTCTGCTATCAAACTAAATGACCCCTTGGCTGGTTTTTGGATGACCCTATGTCAGCTATCACACTGGATGACCCCATGTCTTCTATCACACTACATGACTCCCTGCCTAGTTTTTGGATGACCCCATATCCGGTATCACACTACATGACCCCCTGCCTGGTTTTTGGATGACCCCATATCCGGTATCACACTACATGACCCCCTGCCTGGTTTTTGGATGACCCCATGTCCGCTTTCACACTACATGACCACATGCCTGGTTTTTGGATGACGCCATGTCTGTTATCACACTAGATGACACCATGCCTGGTTTTTGGATGACGCCATGTCTGTTATCACACTAGATGACACCATGCCTGGTTTTGGATGACCCCATATCCACTATCACACTGGATGACCCGATGTCCGCTATCACACTACACGGCCCACTGCCTGGTTTTTGGATGACCCCATATCCACTATCACACTGGATGACCCCATGTCTGGTATCACACTGGATGACCCCATGTCTGCTATCACACTACATGATCCCCTGCCTGGTTTTTGGATGACCTCATGTCCGCTATCATACTACATGACCCCATACCTGATTTTTGGATGACCCCATGTCCGCTGTCACACTACATGACCCCATGTCTTGTTTTTGGATGACGCCATGTCCGCTATCACACTACATGACCACGTGCCTGGTTTTTGGATGATACCATGTCTGTTATCACACTAGATGACATCATGCCTGGTTTTTGGATGACCCCATATCCACTATCACACTGGATGACCCCATGTCTGGTATCACACTGGATGACCTCATGTCTGCTATCACTCTACATGACCCCCTGCCTGGTTTTTGGATGACCCGATGTCCGCTGTCACACTACATGACCCCATGCCTGGTTTTTGGATGACCCCATGTCCGCTATCACACTGGATGACACCATGTCTGGTTTTTGGATGACCCCAAGTCAGCTATCACACTGGAAGAACCGATGTCCGCTATCACACTACACGTCCCCCTGCCTGGTTTTTGGATGATCTCATATCCACTATCACACTGGGTGACCCCATGTCTGGTATCACACTGGATGACCTCATGTCTGCTATCACTCTACATGACCCCCTGCCTGGTTTTTGGATGACCCCATGTCCGCTGTCACACTACATGACCCCATACCTGGTTTTTGGATGACCCCATGTCCGCTGTCACACTACATGACCCCATGCCTGGTTTTTGGATGACCCCATGTCCGCTGTCACACTACATGACCACATGTCTGATTTTTGGATGACCCCATTTCTTCTATCACACTAGATGACACCATGCCTGTGTTTTTTACTTGTATATGCAAGTGTAAAGCTTGTGGATTCACGCGAGTGTAGGTGTAAACTGGATTGATTTCACAGATTTCTTAGGCCAATGGCATAATTCAACGTTGATACATCTGCGCTCTGGTGCCCAAATTGTCCCATTCCACCTCGGGACAGTCACCACATGCTCCAGCACCTCATCATTTACAAATGATGAACTGGACTTTGAGAACACTAACAGACATCACTGCCCATACATGACATGCTATTTAATCAGGGAGCTAATCGAGTCCGACAACCCTGAAATTGTGGGACGTCCACTGGGCCTTCTTCACAGCATTACAGTTCCAGTGAAGGTGGGAGGAGTAGCGGGCGGAAATCGCTTGGCATATTCTGCCCGTGGGTGCCACCGGATCAGAGCGTGGGTGCCTGCGATGTTTGGCAGAAATGCAACCACTGCTACGCTGACTGATGCATCCTGCTCAACATCCTCCCGTGAGGGTTATAAATGGTAGCAGAGTGGGCGTCTTCCAAAAAAAAAAATTAAATATAGATAAGGCAGAACAAGTAAGAGGGGAACTGAGGTAAAAGGACACGTCAGGGAATCTGCCAAAAAAAAAAAAACTAAAGAGAAGCCGGTGATGCTTCATGGATGGGCCCCAAGACGGACACCCACTCACTCAGCACGTCTGAACAGAAAAATAAATGGAGAAGACCACCATCGGCAGTGGCAGCAGAAACACGAGCACCCAAAGTTCATGTACTGACGCTGACTGACTGCGCTGCTGTGATGTCCCAGGCCTGCAGCCATTGGCAGCATCTTCAGATGGGACATCTGTAGTCAAGTACTGAGATGGACCAGCAAGTGTGGAGACGGGTGAGACTCTTAGTTGACAAGTGTAACAGACGTTTCTTAAAAACGTACAAAAACAATTGTCTGGAACTTAATGTGGTATAGCAGGTCCGCGGCTTCCAATAAAAAAGGCCGGGTTTTAAATTCGTATAGCTGTGCCGTCCTCCGTGGGCGCGATTGCACGACCACGGGGGAGTTAATGAGGTAGTTGGAGCGAGTCGCACCTGCACGTGTGGATGCGGTCGTTCTCGATTGCCTCATTGGCTTCCTGCGGTGTGTGATTAAGGCGCTGTGCCCACGGAGGCGCGTGGCGGTGTATATATACGGGTCGACACCAGAGAAAGGGGAGAGATATAAATGGAAGGATGTATTGAAGATAATAAAGGTTAAAGAAAGTGAATGGCAGCTTAGCAGGACGATCTGGCCACCTGGATGAGGAGATAGAACGAGCTGGGACCCCACGAAGGAGCGTCAGGTTGTGGCACTCTAGGGGCTATTTCGCCCCACTGAATGTTCTATTGGAGTGGGGTGTGCAAGGCAGGTGTCCTCCCGAGGGATCTGAGGAGCGACTGCAGGAGCGCGAAGGATGAAGGAAGGAGAGCCGACCTCGGACGGTCTGGCAGTGATGTCCGTAAGTAGGTCAATACAGAGGTTGGCCGAAGGAGCTCGTGGCTGTTGGGTCTCCGCCGGCTGCGGGAGCAATGGGTGAGCCTGAGAGGAAGATAGAAGGGGGTGTGCCGAGATCGGGATGAGAGAGACTGCATTTTTAACCTCGGATTTTTAAAGGATTTATTTATTGATGGTTTTAATCCCCACTGGACACTTGTTTTATGGATTATTTATAGAAACTATGAAGCACTTGCACTTTGGACACTGTTTTGATGTTTGTTTGTAATAAAAGCACTTTGGCACTTATGGAAATATCCCCTGGTTTCATTTGAGATTTGTCAGCTCATCTCGGTGACATTACTGATGGTGTTGGGTTTAGGGCTCCCATAAGGACATTGGGAGCATGGAGAGAACCCTCATCATCACATTTAACATCAGCAAAACCAATAAACTGGTTATTCACTTTCTCTTCACCAAAGAGCCTCTGTGTCCGGTCACTATTCAAGGAGTGGATGTGAAGGTGGTCCACTCCTACAAGTACTTGGTGGGGGGGGGTCAACAGTAATGACAAGTTGGACTGGTGTCTTGTAACACAGAGGAACTACAGAAGAAAGGGAGACTGCATTCCCTTAGATGTCCTTGACATCTTCTATAACTCTGAACTCGGAGAAATCACTTCACGAGAAGCCCACCGAATCAACAAGCAATTAACAGTTATGGGAAGCCCCTTGGCCCTGCTGGAGGTAGAAGTGGAGGAGAGGATTAAAAGAAAACTGAGTGCCATTATGAACAATGCTGCACATCCCCTCTGTGACACACCAGCACTGAGGACTTTAAGCCATTTAATTATTGAGCAGAAGTGTGTCAAGAAACACAACTGGGGTCCTTTACACCAACAGCAATACGCCTGCCTGGCACCTCACTGGGACTGGGACTGCCAAGTCAGAGCTTTGCTTTCTTTTAATGTTTTCTTCCTTTTCAGTCAATCTGCTGTGTGTGTGTGTGTGTGTACAAATACTTATTTATCTGTCTGTGAATTATATAGTGCCTTTCACATCTATCTATCTATTACACACACTGTATGTTACTACGTGCTTTTAGTTACAGGACCCCCCTAAGCTGTCGAGTGGTCTACCCTGCTATTATAAGAGATGCCCCTTCAGTCTCAGCTTTCAAATCCCAGCTGAAGACTCACCACTTCAGCTTACTACACCCTGACTAGAGCTGCTGATTAACTGTACAGACTGCATCTCTGTTGTTAGTCATGAGCATTAGCATCGCTATCTTTATGGCATCATCTGTCTTGAATTGACGGTACCACCCAGATGGTTTTTATTTTTCGCAGTCCAAAAAGGTGGAAATCCTACGGTGCCAAATCTGGCAAATAAAGAGGCGATACCTCAAGCTTCAGTTTCTCCAGACAAGCCTTGGTGTTCTTAGCAGTGTGTGTTGTCATTGTCTGGCAGCCAAAGGACCCCTTGAGACAGCAGGATCAAATAGCAGGCTTCACATTGGTCTCCAGCAAGTCACAGTAACTTGCCCCGCTGGAGTACCCCTCGGCACGCAGTGTTCAACAATAACTTGGGTGCACGAGTGGTGGCAAGGATGAGACAAAGCCTTTTGTTCTGCTGGAACTTTCAGGCAGGTGGTACAAGTGCATTCAGAAGAAGGGTGGAGACTCCATTGAGAATTGACAGAGTCAGTTTTGTGAAGGTTCATTCCATTTTCTGATAAATCCCATTATATAACTCATATGATAGTTCTGATTTGTTACTCACCCTCACCTGTTCTGTTTCTCTTCTTGGTACTCAAATGTGGCATTTGGTGCCACTGCCCTCCTGCCAAGTTGTTTTGCCTGCCTAAAGTAAAGTCATCTCGGATGGAGGATCGCAGGAATCGTCGGGTAGCGGGATCCTGTCATTGGATTGGCTGGCTCAGCGCTGACTCAGCTGTGGAATGGCCAATAGGGGGAAGCAGCTTGATGGCCGAGGTCTCCAGGACTCAAATCTGAATCCTATGATGTGATATCATCTCCTGTTGAATTCTGCTCTGTTCTTGTAATATTTCTATTGCATTGAGGATTACTTGTGTTCTGTTCTGTGTATTGTATTGTATTGACCCCCTTCTTTTTGACACCCACTGTACGCCCGACCTACCTGGTAAGAGGTCTCTTTTTGAACTGCCTTTCCCAAGGTTTCTTCCATTTTTTCCCTACAAGGGTTTGTTTGGGAGTTTTTCCTTATCTTCTTATGAGAGTCAAGGCTGGGGGGCTGTCAAGAGGCGGGGCCTGTTAAAGCCCATTGCGGCACTACTTGTGTGATTTTGGGCTATGTAAACATAAATTGTATTTTATTGTATTGTACTACACTCTTAAAACTAAAGGTGCCAAATTGGTTCTTCGGAGCAATGCATTAGGGGAGCCATTTTTGGTTGGCAAACGAACCATCTACTCGAATGTTCCAGAAAGAACTTTTTATTAATTTAAATCTGTAACTGCTCACATAGGCAACCATGAATAGATGATATCACATTTGTGCAACATCAATGGGGTCACAATTTGGACACGGACTCCTGTTCCATATATTAACACTGACTATGTTAAGGTCTTCTTGATCTGTTGTATCCTGCCAAGAAGCCTATTATGCATTCAAGATTTCTGTTTTGTCTACTTATTGGAAACCATTTTGAAGCCCAAACACCAACTTCATAGGCAAAGAACCCTATCAAAGAATGAAAAGGTGCATGGTTAAGAAATGGTTCTGCAAGCAACAACATAACCAAGAAAGTGATGTTACAGAAACAGTAATTTTAAAAGTGTACGTGGAAAATGGTAATCACTAAGAGAGAGAATCGAATAAATCATTCAATGTACGTGTTTGTGTCCACACTCATCAGAGAAAAAAACAAAGGAAGAAAACATTCAAAGCCAACAACTGTATGGCAGCCTCCATTTATCTTGTGGTCTTTGCTGACATCTAGTGTATAAAACGAAACACTACAACTCTGATGATTTATTACAAAGTTTTAGCAGTGATGTTTGGCATTCTGTAACTTCAGTTGAGTTTTATCAACACCCAGAAACACCTCCAGAGGTCTTGTAAAGTCCACGCATGGATAGGAAGAGGAGGCAAAATTACATATATATATAAAACAATAAGCTCAAGATGGAAGATAAAACAGGTAGATTAGAAAGAAAGTGCCATTACTTCAGAGTGACTTCAGTAAGGCACACAAGAGAACTGTTGCTGCCATCTAGTGGATCTGTAGTGCTATTAATTTAGTCTTGTTTCATGTAATTATCGTAAATTAAAGTTAGGCTACCGTTTTTATTTTTTTCCAGATATTTATATGTAGAAAAATCTCTTATTTTATTAGCCTATATTCTGAGGTAGACTACTCGAGAATTAACTGCAGAGTATTGTTGAAATAGGTGTGGTGGTTTTTGCATGATGACCAGAAATGCAGACAAATTAATATGGATAGATAGATAGATAGATAGATAGATAGATAGATAGATAGATAGATAGATAGATAGATAGATAGATAGATAGATAGATAGATAGATAGAAATGAAAGGCACTATATAACAGATAGATAGATAGATAGATAGATAGATAGATAGATAGATAGATAGATAGATAGATAGATAGATAGATAGATAGATATGAAAGGCACTATATAACAGATAGATAGATAGATAGATAGATAGATAGATAGATAGATAGATAGATAGATAGATAGATAGATAGATAGATAGAAATGAAAGGCACTATATAACAGATAGATAGATAGATAGATAGATAGATAGATAGATAGATAGATAGATAGATAGATAGATAGATAGATAGATAGATAGATAGAAATGAAAGGCACTATATAACAGATAGATAGATAGATAGATAGATAGATAGATAGATAGATAGATAGATAGATAGATAGATAGATAGATAGATAGATAGATAGATAGATAGATAGATATGAAAGGCACTATATAACAGATAGATAGATAGATAGATAGATAGATAGATAGATAGATAGATAGATAGATAGATAGATAGATAGATAGATAGATAGATAGATAGATAGATAGATAGATAGAAATGAAAGGCACTATATAACAGATAGATAGATAGATAGATAGATAGATAGATAGATAGATAGATAGATAGATAGATAGATAGATAGATAGATAGATAGATAGATAGATAGATAGATAGATAGATAGATAGAAGCAGTATAATGAACATGAACACAAGCCCGCTGCCTAGGATGTGACGGAGATGTCAAGGTGCCCCTACTGTACATACCAGACTGTTGAAGCCCAGCACCTTGAAAGCTTGCTTCAGTGCGGTGAATTTTTCCCGATTTGGAGAGGTTGCACCATCAGATGTTTCTCCAAATGCACTCTGACTCAGGTACCTGTGAGAGAAATTCCAGTAAACATCTGTTAACTACCAGTGCAACATGTGCCCCTTGTGCGGAGCAGTTAATCATCTCATCCTGCACATTCATCTGATATTCATCCTTTCAGGGTGATGGCGGTGAAGCAGAGCCAATCCCAGTTGAAGCCAAGCTAAAGCTGAATTGGGGCAAAATGGGTAACATACAAGCTGCACACTGAGATGACCAGGGCATCGACCTCTCAGAATCTGCTAGTAAAGCCTGGAGAAAACCATGAAAACTCCACAGGTGAATACTTACAGAGGGCACTGAGGGCAGCAACCAAGTGCTGAGGAATCTGATGGCACTCTCTGTCAGCTGTCTTCTTCCAGAAGAACATAAACTTGGAACTCTTATGTACTTTGCAGAGTTTCATTGGCTCTTTGGACAGCCATACCATCTTCATATCACAGGCTACTCTAACTACTCTACACACTACAATGAAATGATTAAAGGATAACCTGAAAATGTCAAACATTTTTTCACAATCATTGAATGCAGTCATCTGCCATGGGAAAATATACTCTTAAATTAAGCATTTTTTATACATGAACACACACACACACATACACACACACGCACACACACACACACACACACATTATGCATGTTCGTATAGTTTTAAACAGCACTTACAAGGCTCACCCATCCAAACGTTACTAGTAATAGTCTTGGATTCATTTGGTGATGCTTCACTACCAATGTGTGAAGTGTTAATAGATTAGCAGGATTAAATTAGTGCATTAAGGTGATACATTCGAAAGTATTATCATGTTAGTTTCACGTGTTAATGTGTTAAAACCCAAAGTAAATATTTTCTGTTATTTATTATTTACTATCTCCTCTATGTATTCTGTTTCTTTGCTCTTTTATGTCCCTTCTGTTTTGTTGCTGGAATCCCAAGAGGCGGGGCACCATGATGTCACAACTGAAGGTCCGCCCCTCAGCCTGTATGTTGTAAAGCTGAGAGCAGATTGTTCAGTTGTTCATTAATAATAATAATAATAATTCTTTTCATTTATATAGCGCTTTTCTCACTACTCAAAGCACTCAGCAGTTGCAGGTTAAGGGCCTTGCTCAAGGGCCCAACAGAGCAGAGTCCCTATTGGCATTTATGGGATTTGAACCGGCAACCTTCCGATTGCCAGTGCAGATCCCTAGACTCAGTTGACAATTTCAGCCCACTATCTTGTGAACATTGATATTTTTGGATTCTTCACTGCCTTCTTAGGCAAGTCTTATTGCAGCGTTTCTCGGCCTTTAAGTATTTGCAACCCGAGTTTACATAACACTTTTAATCGCCCCCCCCTAATGTTTTTTTGAAAGGAGCCCACTAATACCAATTTGTTCTTTTTTAATTAATGATGTATCATAGATGCATATTTTATTATACCTATTTAACTTTTATCGACATTTATCTAACTCTGTATTTATTTTTCTAGTATCAGAATGTAGTTTAAGTTAATTTGTTTTGGTTTTAATAGATGTATTTTTCATATTTTTGATTCTTGTTTTCTTTGCGCCCCCCTTTTTGTTACTTCATGCCCCCTAGGGGGGCCCACCCCACAGATTGAGAACCACTGTCCTACTGTATTGCATTATTTTGCCTTTTTTTGGTTTTCCTTTCTCTGTTATTTTTATTTATTATTATGATGATGATTATCATTATAATTATTATTAATTAATTAATTATTATTTTTATTAGTAGTAGTAGTAGTAACAAAATGCATTAGTAGAAATGTTTGTGATGCGCCATCTGTTAGAATGCCAAATGCAATGCATATGTTTCTGTTATATACCATCTGGTATGGGATTCATAAAAGCAGTGTTCCTGTTTGTGATGCGCCATCTGTTAGAATGCCAAATGCAATCCATATGTTTCTGTTATATGCCATCTGGTATGGGATTCATAAAAGCAGTGTTCCTGTTTGTGATGCACCATCTGTTGGAATGAAAAATGCAATGCATTTTATCATTGCAAATGTTTGTGATCCACCATTTGTTGGAATGACAGAGACACAGAAGCCAGATGGACCTACAGGCACTTAACCTTTTATTGAAGTGCATTCTAGATTTACACATTTCAGAACCGTTTAATGAAAAAAAGGCACTGATTCACTAAATATTTTCAGACCCAGGTGTAGTTTTGTACTTTTTGTTTTTTACTTCTTTATTTATCTGAAAATTCTGCTCACGGTGGTCGCTGCAAACAAATAAATGAACGGAAATGTATCCTTACCTCAGGAAAATAGTGGCAATAACATGTGATGAAATTTATTACTTTAATTTAATTTGGAGGTCATAAACATTCCTTGGAAATTCAGAAGGATCCTTTGACACTTTGCTCAGAGTTAGCACTGTCCCAGCTGTCTTCCTTCCTGTACGTTTTCTACATCTCAGCAGTAACTTATGGCACTCACCACTTTGCTAAGTCAGGTTTCACATTTTCTCCTCATCCTACTCTGACACCAATCAAGAAGTGCAAACTGCTCATGAGGACCAACACACAACTGTTTCTTGCTCTCTACATTGCTCCTTTATGTAGCTCACTCTCCTTAGAAAGACACTAACGCTAACTGGAGTGTGTGAGACTTTGGTAAGCTTGCCATTTTTTATAGGTTCCCTTGCTGCTGGCAACAAAGCTGCACTTTTGAATGACACTCTGCTAGCTGTTGGCTGATGCAGCTTGTCAGCAGTGTTACAATACCATGATTGTGAACTTTTACATCTTTATAAATGACTGTGTTAAACTGGAATAGAGCGTCACCTCTTTCTGACCATAATTGTTGATGGAACAGCTTTTGAGAATTTCCTGGAAATCATTTACTTGCTCCATCAGGTCAGTGCACATGTGTTGTTTTGTTCTGTTTAAGCTTTTGACTGTGGACTTGTGCTTATTAAACACAGGCCTGCTAAATGAAAGACTGCTTTAGAACATCGACGGCAATGCGAAAAGCGGAGAGTGGCAAGAGCTGCTTACCTGTGGGCAAGTAAGTTGTTGAGGTACAGACCACACTTCTCCTCACAGGACATCCCGTCAGCCATCAGGTAGAAAATATTAAAATTGCTCTGATTGGGTGGAGGTGAAACAAGGCGTGACTTTTCCAACAAATATGTGTGAAGTCGAGCTGTAAAGAAGAAAAAGCGGACAATTAGGTGACGGTACCTGTCTGCTAATAAAATGACATCAACTAATTAGAGTCACTCGAAATGGAAAAACCTCTAAGCATTACCGGACCTCAAAAGTGCCCCCCACCCATTTTCACTCCTATAACACGAAAATACATGGAAACTGACAGAATTAGTCTGTTGACATTAGTCATCAAAGTTAAGACATTTTCACTTAGTGACAAAAAAACTGTTTAATTAAAACTGTTTACTGACACTTTATGATTTCAAGTTCACATTCCAAGGATTCATCTTTGAATCTCTCTTGGGCCTTTCCAGCTATTCCATGATTGTGTATTTTTGGAGCTGTGATGTTCAAGACAATGCAAGAAGACAAATCACCACACACTTTTATTCATCATTGACGCTCGTATTAACCTCCTTGGTGTTAACTCCAAGCAAGACTCAGGCTTAGAATTCTATGAAATTACAGTTAAACTTGGGTCAGACTCTGGGTGGCATGTAATGATCTGTAAATATACAGTGTTAAAACCAAATAAGACTCTCGAAAGCATTCTGCTGCCATCTAGTGGATGAAATGACATCATACTGCCCAAAACAAAAAAATAATTCTGGGCTATTTATTTATCTACCCATTGATTATTAATTTATTTAAAGAGCTTCTGTAAAAGGCCAAATTTAAAAAAAAAAAGTTCACATCTATCTATCTATCTATCTATCTATCTATCTATCTATCTATCTATCTATCTATCTATCTATCTATCTATCTATCTATCTATCTATCTATCTATCTATCCATCCATTTTCCAACCCGCTGAATCCAAACAGGGTCACGGGGGTCTGCTGGAGCCAATCCCAGCCAACACAGGGCACAAGGCAGGGAACCAATCTATCTATCTATCTATCTATCTATCTATCTATTATATAGTTCCTTTCACATCTATCTATCTATCTATCTATCTATCTATCTATCTATCTATCTATCTATCTATCTATCTATCTATTATATAGTGCCTTTCACATCTATCTATCTATCTATTATATAGTGCCTTTCACATCTATCTATCTATCTATCTATCTATCTATCTATCTATCTATCTATCTATCTATCTATCTATCTATCTATCTATCTATCTATCTATCTATCTATCTATCTATCATATAGTGCCCTTCACATCTATCTATCTATTATATAGTGCCTTTCACATCAATCAATCAATCTATCTATCTATTGTAACATCAATATTCTTGATTGCGGAGGTGCCTCCAATGATGAACATTATGGCAAATAAAAAGATGGAGAGGCAGTTTTAGAATGGACTGAAACGGAACCATTGTGTGAATCGAGTGGTAGTGGTGATGATTCTGATAGGTCATCAGACGTTGACATGAAAAGTGAAACTGAAGCATGAAAAAGAGCGACTAGGCTGATTCCAGGACTGCAGGGAATGAATTATGAAGAAAGGTTAAAAACGCTGAGCCTTTACACTTTAACACTAGAATCCCTGAAGCCTATGAAAAAAACTTGTAATCCCGGGCCACCTTAAATTCCTTTGCTCCTCTCCTCATCAGTGGCTTTTGTTTTGTAAATGTGTTGATCAGAGCAAGCAGCATGCAGCCTGCTATCCCATCCCCCCCACCACTGGAGCGGAGTCCGTCACAATATTCTCAGAGCTCAAGTCTCTTTATCTGGCACTGAGGTGCCTGGAGTTATACAGTATAGGGTAAATAATATATTGTTATTTTGAATACATACACTTCATGTGTGTTCCGTGTCTACAATGATCTGGGTAAGTATAGGATGACAGGAAATGCGAGGCAAGAAATGCTGAAAACATACCTAAAGCAGAAACGTTTTCCATGTTACAGTAATAATGATGTGAAGTGTATAATGTGTGAAGACGTTAGTCCAAATATCAAATATACTCATGCACTTTTATTCGAGAAGTTAACCAAAAGAAAAAAAATCATAGTGGACTCTAAGCTATCAACTGCCTCCCAGTGTTCAGAAGCCATTAAGAAGGCTAACAGACTGACAGGTTATATAGCGCCTTGATGTGTGGAGTACAAGTCACAGGAGGAGATGCTCAAGTCTTTATAACACACTGGTGAGGCCTCATCTGGAGTCCTGGGTGCAGTTTTGGTCTCCAGACTACAAAAAGGACATAGCAGCACTAGAAAAGGTCCAGAGAAGAGTGACTAGGCTGATTCAGGGCGAAAGGTGATGAATTATGAGGAAAGAGTAAAAGAGCTGAGCCTTAAGGTGACTAAGAGGAGACCTGACTGAAGCACTTTGAGCTACTTTTTGTATGAAAATGTGCTATATCAATAAATGTTGTTGTTGTTGTTTAAAATGATGAAGGGAATTAGTCCAGTGGAATGAGACGGTGAATTTAAGATGAGTTCATCAATAACAAGGGACACAGTTGAAAACTTGTTAAGGGTAAATTTCACACAAACATTAGGAAATTTTTCTTCACTCAGAGAATGATAGATACTTGGAATAAGCTACCAAGTAGTGTGGTGGACAGGAGGACTTTAGGGGCCTTCAACACTTGACTTGATGTTATTTTAGAAGAAATAAGTGGATATGACTGGCGAGCTTTGCTGGGCTGAATGGCCTGTTCATGTCCAGATTGTTCTGTTGTTCTAATGATACAGCACTGCCATGATATGCCTGCTGAATTCGGTCACATGAAGCTCCACTATGGTGTGCCAGTAGATGCATGATGAAAAAGCAAAGTGACTGTGAGCCAGTGCAAGGACAAGACAAGATTTTAGGCCTCTAAGCACGGCTCACAATGCAGCAGCTGTCAATGTTCATGCCAGGGGTTAATGTGGAAATTACATATATATACATACATATACAGTATATACACATATATACATTGTCACACACGTGCGCATGGGAGGCAGCTAAAGGGCTTGAGTGATACATGCCGGGAGGTGTTCTGATACATGCCGGGGTTCCCAGGGGATTCCACCTGGCTCTCATGACATCATTTCCGGGACCGAGCCAATGGAAGGAGACCTGACTGGCTCCGGCCCCTCTGACGTCATGTCCGGGCTCGGTCCAATGGAGAACGAACACATCCCTGATCCTTATGACCTCACTTCCTGTCTTCCCCTTTAAAACCCTGCCCTCTTTCCTAATTCCTCAGTCTTATCCTGGACTCAATTGTATGCACATCAGTGCTATTCATTGGCTTTCAACGACTTTGCAGCCCAGGATTTTGAGATTATATGGGTGGCTGCCCCAAACCTTTTTCTGTCTCAGACTCGTTCTGTGACAACATATATAAATATATATTCATCCATCCATTATCCAACCCGCTATATCCTAATTATAGGTTGGTCCAGGTCTAATTATGCAATTTTCATTACACTATAACTTATTAACCCTTTAACCGCCAACTCCCTAAATATTCCCCAAGCCAGGCGAAATCTGAACAATTTTTGTTTTTTTACTTTTTTACATTTTTTTTTACATTTTTTACATTTATTCAAGCAGTATTGACCACTAAATGTTGTGCAAGTTGCCAGTGTATACACGAAATCTATAAATGTAACCTGAATTCTCAGCTAAGCAAAACATCTTGATACCAAACCGTGCCCTTTTCAATGGTAGATACTGTCGAAACTGTAAGCGGCCCTTCCACGACAATAAACTTTCATCAACTGCAACTGACGGTCCTGGCATGTAGGGCAACTGAAATGCTTCAAAGAAATGATCAATCAAAGGACGTAGCTTGAACAAGCGGTCGCGGTTTGGATCTTTCTTATCTGGCTCGTTTCTGTTGTCATTCAAATGAAAGAATTTCAGCAGCAAAGAGAATCGGTTACGTGTCATGACAGCTGCAAAAATAGGTGTTGCATACATAGGATCTGTAGACCAGTACATCTCAATATCTGGTTTTCTGATTATTCCCATCAACATCAAAATCCCAATGAATTTTTTCATTTCGTTTTCATCAGTGTCAAACCAAGCACGAACACGGGAATGTGGAGGTAAATTGGGATTTTTCTCAATAAACTGTGCTGCATACAGATTTGTCTGATGAACAAAATGTCTGATCAAATCAGGTGACACAAACAGCTCATAAAACTGCTCAGCAGTGTAATTGTTTACATCAACAATAAAGCCACACGTTCCCTCAAACGAATGCAGAAAAGGTAGTTCACCTCGGGCAGCAGCCCAGCTGAGATGCTGGGGATACACCCACTCAGCGCCGTCATCCGATGCGTCTTCATTCACAATATCATGCAGCGCACGTTGCTGCTCATCACTGTCACTAAAATCTTCTTCAGAACTGCTACAATCATGATCAGAACTGTCCAAAATCGCCTGCAAAGCCTCACTTGAAGTCAGTTTACGTTTCACCATATTCACAGCTGTTACATGCGAATCACGTCACATGACCGGCCAAAACAACCACAGACTTGTCGAAATACAACGTAGTAATAATACCCACGCCAAACCGTCAGTTATACTACTTGCCAGGCATTCATATAACCACAGGCAAATGTGCCGGATAATTCCGGCAGTATGGCGTTAGCATTAAAACAGCGGTGCCGGATATATCCGGCAGAGGGCGGTGAAGGGGTTAAGTTTATTACATAGAGAATTCACAGCACCTACCCTTCACATAGAGATTTCACTTAAAATTTGTTTTGTTGCCAATAGATGGCAGCACCTGCCCTGCATTCCAAAATGGCGGGGAGACGGTTGTCAGTCGAACAGTTGCATAATTAGATCTGGACCACCCTGTACAGATGTTGGATGGGAGCCAATCCCAGCCTACACAGGGCGCCAGCCCACCGCAGGGCACACACACACACACCAAGCACACACCAGGGACAATTTAGAATTGCCAATGCACCTAACCTGCATGTCTTTGGACTGTGGGAGGAAACCCACGCAGACATGGGGAGAACATGCAAACTCCACGCAGGGAGGACCCGGGAAGCAAACCCAGGTCTCCTTACTACGAGGCAGCAGCGCTACCACTGCGCCACTGTGCCACCCACACATGCACACACATATATATATACTAGCTGTGTAAGCATGAGCTGTGAAAATCCCAGGGTCCTAGAAACTATTGAATTCGTCAGAAAAAAAGTGAAATGTACAGATGTCAGGTAATTGAAAGGAACGACTCTGGGTGTCTCTCTACTAGGAGGTTTCGTTTTGCCAACGTTCTCGCCTTGCTTGTGTATTAAGTGGCTAAGTGAACGTCTCTTTCTTTGGAGGTTTTGTTTTGCCGATGTGCTTGCCTCGCTTGTGTATTAGTAGCGGGATGAAAAGTAAAAGGGATACCATTTTGCCGATGTTAGCGGCTAAGCATCTTTGTCTTTCTTCTGAGGTTTGGTTTTGCTGATGTGTTCGCCCTGCTTATGCTATTAGTGGCTAAGCAAGTTTTCTCTTTCCTCAGAGGTAGAGCCCTCACCCCCGACTCCACCTCTCATTTCCTGGCCAGACAGACACACACACTTCCACACATAGACACTATATATATATATATATATATATATATATATATATATACAGTGGGTACGGAAAGTATTCAGACCCCCTTCAATTTTTCACTCTTTATTATATTGCAGCCATTTGCTAAAATCATTTAAATTAATTTTTTTCCTCATTAATATACACACAGCACCCCATATTGACAGACAAAAAAAGAGAATTTTTGAAATTGCTGCAGATTTATTAAAAAAGAAAAACTGAAATATCACATGGTCCTAAGTATTCAGACCCTTTGCTCAGTATTTAGTAGAAGCGCCCTTTTGAGCTAATACAGCCATGAGTCTTCTTGGGAAAGATGCAACAAGTTTTTCAAACCTGGATTTGGGGATCCTCTGCCATTCCTCCTTGCAGATCCTCTCCAGTTCTGTCAGGTTGGATGGTAAACGTTGGTGGACAGCCATTTTTAGGTGTCTCCAGAGATGCTCAATTGGGTTTAAGTCAGGGCTCTGGCTGGGCCATTCAAGAACAGTCACAGAGTTGTTGTGAAGCCACTCCTTCGTTATTTTAGCTGTGTGCTTAGGGTCATTGTCTTGTTGGAAGGTAAACCTTCGGCCCAGTCTGAGGTCCTTAGCACTCTGGAGAAGGTTTTTGTCCAGGATATCCCTGTACTTGGCCGCATTCATCTTTCCCTCGATTGCAACCAGTCATCCTGTCCCTGAAGCCGAAAAACACCCCCACAGCATGATGCTGCCACCGCCATGCTTCACTATGGGGACTGTATTGGACAAGTGATGAGCAGTGCCTGGTTGTCTCCACACATACCGCTTAGAATTAAGGCCAAAAATTTCTATCTTGGTCTCATCAGACCAGAGAATCTTATTTCTCACCATCTCAGAGTCCTTCAGGTGTCTTTTAGCAAACTCCATGCTGGCTGTCATGTGTCTTGCACTGAGGTATGTGTGGAGACAACCAGGCACTGCTCATCACTTGTCCAATACAGTCCCCACAGTGAAGCATGGCGGTGGCAGCATCATGCTGTTGGGGTGTTTTTCAGCTGCAGGGACAGGATGACTGGTTGCAATCGAGGGAAAGATGAATGCGGCCAAGTACAGGGATATCCTGGACAAAAACCCTCTCCAGAGTGCTAAGGACCTCAGACTGGGCCGAAGGTTTACCTTCCAACAAGACAATGACCCTAAGCACACAGCTAACTAAGGAGTGGCTTCACTACAACTCTGTGACTGTTCTTGAATGGCCCAGCCAGAGCCCTGACTTAAACCCAATTGAGCATCTCTGGAGAGACCTAAAAATGGCTGTCCACCAACATTTACCATCCAACCTGACAGAACTGGAGAGGATCTGCAAGGAGGAATGGCAGAGGATCCCCAAATCCAGGTGTGTAAAACTTGTTGCATCTTTCCCAAGAAGACTCCTGGCTGTATTAGCTCAAAAGGGTGCTTCTACTAAATACTGAGCAAAGGGTCTGAATACTTAGGACCATGTGATATTTCAGTTTTTCTTTTTTAATAAATCTGCAACAATTTCAAAAATTCTCTTTTTTTGTCTGTCAATATGGGGTGCTGTGTGTACATTAATGAGGAAAAAAATTAATTTAAATGATTTTAGCAAATGGCTGCAATATAACAAAGAGTGAAAAATTGAAGGGGGTCTGAATACTTTCCGTACCCACTGTATATATATATATATATATATATATATATATATATATATATATATATATATATTGTAGATGCCACATGGGCTGGACGAGCATCCTGGCCAGAAGAGGTGATGGTGGTTCCTTCCCTGGATGGGAGGCTCCTAACAGGCAGATAGGCATCCCAGCCAGGGAGAAGAAAGTGATCAGACCCAGAAGGAATGACCAGAAGGGATGGACAGACAGCCCACTCAAAAGGAAAGACATTGCTGGGGGCTTTTTACTCCCCCATCACGGTAGATGGCAGCAGACCTGGATATCAATGCCCAGTGGGAAGCCAGCAGGGCTTGCCGGGAAATGTAGTCCTGCAGACCAGCCCTGCTGGGGTCAATGGGTACCGCAAGAGGGCGCTGCAGGGAGACAAGCTCCCTGCTGTAATGGGCCTCTATGTGACCTGGAAGTACTCCCGTTGGACAATCTCCCTGGCACCGGAAGTACTTCCGGGTCTGTAATTAAAGGGACCGCACTCCCTTACCAAAATAAATACAGTAGGAAAGGTCTGCTGAATGCCCACCTCTGTACCGAGGCAGATTTAGTGTTAAGTGTCCTTCATGTAATGTTTTTTGAAACAGTCACCTATGCCCAATCCGACGTCACAATCAGGACAATAGACGTTTGTTTCTTTCTGCACTCTTCTTATATATTTTCAGTTGCTTCCCCATGAGAGGGTAGAATGTCAGTGTCTCATCCACTCGATCCATGTGCTCCTTGTGTTACTCCAAGATACCACAGTGCAAGGCTTAGTGACGTCCACATTACCCCTGACACGAACATTAACAGCTGCTGTACTGTGAACAGGACCTAGAGGGCTTACATTTTGCTTTTCTTGCACTGAGTCATAATTATTTTGCCTTTCTGTCACACAGCTACTGTTGCACAATGACCAGGGCCGTCTCAACAGCATTAAAGGCCTCTGGGCAAAGCAGTGCACTGGGGCCCCCTGCCTACATAACCACTCAACATACATACATAGGCATGGGGACCCTATGCTCGTGGGGCCCACGGGCAACTGCCCAGCATGCCCATGCGTTAAGACGGCCCTGGAAATGATGAAGTGTCTCAAATCCAATTCACCAGGAATATTGTGGCAGTTCACTCGTAACCGTTTGCTCCCTCTGTCCAAGAAATCTTGCTATGGTGCATTGCTTAACAGCGGTGTGTCCATGTTCATTTGACCTTAACTTCAACTTGACTAATTGCAGAGTGCTGCACAGTGCGTGTTCCAACTACCCAGAAGCCATCATGAACATATTGTATTGCATCAGCTTCTATCTGTTGCAGTTACCATGTGATTTTCTAATTGATGTTGAGATTTTAATTTAACCTCGTAATATTGCTATACCTGTAAAACATTTTGGGTGTCGCTCACTACAAAAGATACAACAATTATATTCTACATGAAAACATTTTAACAGAAGCTCTTCAATAAATACATTCATATACTTGTGGCTCTAGAAATAATTCCTTATGAGACGATGAGAAAGTCATTTCACAAGCCAGCGTTTCCTAAGATGCAGAAATAATTTTACCAGTCCGGTAATGGTGTGGCAAAAGGGTGATGGAGGGAAATGTGAAATTTTCAATTGATGTTCGATGCACGAATAAACACATTACAAAATACGTTTAACACTAGAATTACTAGAGCTTATGAAAAAACTCGTAGATCCATCCCACCTTAAATCACTTCGCACCTCTCCATCAGCATCTTTTGTCTTGTAAATGTGTCGATAAGCAGCAGCAGCAGCCTACTATCACATCCCCCCCACTGCCGCACAGTTTTCTCAGCTCAAGTCTGTTTACCTGCATGTCAGTTGCTTAGAGTTATATAGAGTGAAAAGTCAAGCAAAATCACACCTTTTATAAATACTATATGGTTATTTGGAACACATGCATTTCATGTGTGTTCCGTGTCAACAACAATCTGTAGACTGAGAGAATAAAACTGAATAAAAAACAAAGCTAACCTTTACAAGTATCATAAATTTACAAAGGCTGTAGTAAATCAAATGTATGTTTTTATTCTAAAATAGTAAGAATAAGAGAAGGTCGCTTCTCAAAATGGACTCATCCGGGGTCGAACCCGTGAAGTTTGGATTACCAATCAACAGTTGATACCGTTGCGCCACCAAAGCGGTCGTATCAAAGGGGTGTGAATGTTGCACCCTAAAGCGGGTTCTTTTTCTGCAGTTATATTCTTGAATAGAAGCACACTTGTTCTGTTATATTTGTACCTTTTGTGAAAAGTGCTTATTTGATATTTGGACTTCGGGCTTCACTTATTAAACACATTATGTTTACATTTTGTCAATTATTACTAAAACATGAAAAACGTTTCTGTTTTAACGATGTGTTTATATAGGTTATTGTAGACACGGAACACACATGAAATGCATGTGTTCCAAATAACCATATAGTATTTATAAAAGGTGTCATTTTGCTTGACTTCTCACTCTATACAACTCTAAGCAACTGACACACAGGTAAACAGACGTGAGCTGAGAAAACTGTGTGGCGCTGGGGGGATGTGATAGTAGGCTGCTTGCTGCTTATCAACACATTTACAGGACAAAAGACGCTGACAGAGAGGTGCGAAGGGATTTAAGGTGGGACGGATCTACAAGTTTTTTCATAGGCTCTGGTAATTCTAGTGTTAATGATGAAATGTATTGTACAGGATATGCAATTCGTGATGATAATCAATATTCATTCAATATTCATTTTATGTTTCGAAGAAAACATCATGAAGGTGTCGTTATGTTATATGGGTTGGAGACGGTGGCACTGACCAGAAAGCAGGAGACAGAGCTGGAGGTGACAGAGTTAAAGATGCTAAGATTTGCATTGGGTGTGATGAGGATGGACAGGATTTGAAATGAGGACATTAGAGGGTCAGACGGTTGGGAGACAAAGTCAGAGAAGTGAGATTACATTGGTTTGGACATGTGCAGAGGAGAGATGATGGAGATAATGAGGGAAGGGTGCTAAGGATAGAGCTGTCAGGCAAGAGGAGAAGAGGAAGGCCTAAGAGGAGGTTTATGGATGTGGTGAGAGAGGACATGCAGGTGATGGGTGTAACAGAACAAGATGTAGAGGTCAGAAAGGATATGGAAGAAGATGATCAGCTGTGGCAATCCCTAACGGGAGCAGCCGAAAGAAGTAGAAGAAGAAGATCATGAAGGCGTCGTCCATTTCTCCGTACACATTCTGACAGCCTCAACATAACATGTCAAGGGGAATGCCAGAGATTTCCTCTTCAGTCCTCCTTTTGAGTTCAGCAATAGTTGCAGGACGTGTGCAGTACACTTGGCTTTTAAGATGTCCCCACAGAATAAAAAAAATCACAAACAGTGAGATCTGGGGACTTCTGAGGCCATGGAATGTCACCATTTTGTGTGAAATGAGGCGCATTCCAAAAGCAATTGTTGAATAGCTGCCATCGATTGTCAGGCCCTCAGTATGCAAAGCGGTTGCACATGGGGACTTCTTTTTTTAAGGCTGAACCTGTTTCTTCGAAATCAGCTTTCATTTTCAATAACTTCATTATTTTACCTCATTACTGACCCTAATTTGCCGCCGTCCAAACTTTTTTTGGAATGTGTTGCAGGCCTGAAATGCAGGAATGGATGTATATTAACAAATGAAATGAGGTTGATCAGGCAAAATATGAAATATCTTGGGTTCATACTATCTGCAATAAAGTTTAAGTAAATTTAATAATCGCTGTGGTTTTTATTTGCATTTTGCATACCATCTCAACTTTTCCCGATTTGGGGTTGTATATTGTGCACTGGGTAAAGAAAATAAAATTCGAGAGTGGTCTCCCCTCAACTTTCTCGTATAGTCAGATATGGGGATGGATATTTGAGGAGTAAACCGCAAGACAATGATTAGATTTTTATATTACGTACATTAAAGAACCATCAACAACAAACCAAATCAAATTAATAATATATTGAACAATTATTATAAAAGTAAAGTTGAATAAACCGGACTCTGCAACAGCATGAATAAAAGATAAAATACCATTCCCGGTTAATGGAAATAGTCCAGACATTGATAGAAATCTATATTTTGTACCTAATACTTGTATGCAAAGTTTAGTGGACCTCAGTGAAAGCGTACTCAAGTTATCGTGTTACATTCACACACACACACACACACACAGACACATAGACATAATTCCAAAAACGGTATTTTCATACTCAGGGAGATCTAAAACTTCAAGATTCATCAAAATCTTGACATGGAATTTTTGGACGATTCCAATACTTTCCCTACACTTCGTATACAAGAAAATTAGGGAGGTCTAAAACAACGAGATTCATCAAAATGTCGACATCGAATTTTTGGATGATTCCAATACTTTCCCTACACTTCATATATGAGAAAATCAGGGAGGTCTAAAACATCGACATTCATCAAAATGTCAACATCGAATTTTTGGACGATTACAATACTTTCCCTATACTTCATATATGAGAAAATCAGGGAGGTCTAAAACATCGAGATTCATCAAAATGTCGATATCGAATTTTTGGATGATTACAATACTTTCCCTACACTTTGTATACGAGAAATTCAGGGAGGTCTTAAACATTGAGATTCATCAAAATGTCGACATTGAATTTTTGGATAATTTCAATACTTTCCCTACTCTTCAAGAAAATCAGGGAGGTCTAAAACATCGAGATTCATCAAAATGTCGACATCGAATTTTTAGACGATTACAATACTTTCCCTATACTTCGTATACGAGAAAATCATGGAGGTCTAAAACATCGAGATTCATCAAAATGTTGACATCGAATTTTTGGACAATTACAATAGTTTCCCTATACTTCGTATACAAGAAAGTAAAAATACATACAACTGCGTGTTAGTTCTGTTTTATGATGGTCCTCACCTGCAAGTGCAAGTCATTTTGGATGGAGAGATGAGACAATAAAAACAAACAAATCATAAAAATCAGTACATTTCCTCCCAACTAAACCCTTTACCTCACTCACCTACCTCCAACCAGAAGCCGCGTTCTCTCACTGTACTGGAGCGTGAGGTACTTTATGAAGCGGCTTGATGAATCGTTGAGCTTTGTTCTGGCGTGTCCAAAGGCTTCTAGAACACAGCTGACCTAAAGGAAAGGCACAGACAAGAATGTTGTGTGAATCAAGAAGTTTTGCACTCTACTACAGTCCCCCTTGCTTGTTATCATCTACAGATTTAACCAGCTTGTTCTTTATATTCCTATCCAAATCATTTAGAGATATTAAACACAGCACTGCCCCCTGCTGGCCACCACTCTTAAACTCACCCAATTCTGAAGAGGTTCCTCACATCATCACCCTCTACTTCCTGTGTCTGAGCCAATTCTGCACCCGTCGACACACCACACCCTGAACTTGCACCTCTTTTAAGTTTGATGTCCAACCTCTCTTGCTCCAATTTGTATTCGGAGCGCCTGTATGAAACGATGAAATCCCTAATGTTTTGTGTGCTTTGTTGTTTTTCAGCTATACAGGGTCACCATGGTGGTGTCCCAACTCTTTAACATGGTTGTGTTTCTTCTTTCACTGTATATCAATTATAAATACTGCAATTGCCCCATCCTGGGTATGGTGTTAACCTGCTTCCAGCCCTGCGAACCCCTGAGCTTTCGTTTCTTTTAATTTGATGGCCAAATTTTCATGTGGCACCTCATCAAATGCCTTATGAATGTCCAGATAAATAATATCATCTGCTCCACTTTGATCGTATCCTTTTGCTGCTTCCTCATAGAATTCCAGCATGTTAGTAAATCACGACCTCCCTCTTCTGAACCCATGCTGACTGTTCCTAATAACTCCTGTCCTTGCCAGGTGTTGCTCAATCTTATCCTTAATAATTCCTTCCGTTAATTTTCCTGTGATGCATGTTAAACTTATCGGCCTGTCATTGCTTGGATCTGGCCAGTCACCCTTTTTTATATAATGGGATGATATTTGCCATTTTCCAGTCCTTCAGTATCTCTCCAGTGTGCTGTGACTTCCTAAAAATATGCATTACGGGTTTATATCTGTAGTTGCTAGCCTCCTTAAGAACTTGAGGGTAAATATTATCTGGTTCTGATGATTTGTTTGATTTCAGCTTATTTAATCTAAGCGTCTCTTCTCTCTCTACAATTTCCAAATCCCTCAGTATCTCCTTAGTAGTCCCTGTTACCACTTTGCGATTATCCTGAGGTTATCTTGAGACAGTGATTTACTGATTGAGCTTCATTCCTGCCTATCTTAACCTGAAAAGACTTACGTGTTTTATTTTGGCATCCAACGCACAGCCTTTTGTACCAGATCGACACGCCAGGTGCTTCACGATGTGCTTACAGGTTTCCGTTTTCCCAGAGCCGCTTTCCCCACTATAAAACAAAACAATGCAGAACTTAGGAAAAGGAATTTCAATCTCTCTATTATAATAAAAAAATCTTGGGAAGAGAGACGAGACGTGACTTTCTCAGAGAGACACTTTCACATCCCGCGAGACGAGACTTTGTGCCAAGAGATTTAACCATGCCCGAGGCTGGAAATAAAAGACAAAGAGTAGATGACAAAGTAGAACGTTGTAAAGAATTCATAAACGTTGGTGCGATACACATGCAGAGCATGTTTAGAGATAACGGAAGTACGAAATTCGAAAGTCTTAAAAAAATGACAGTAAAGATCACATTAGCGCAAACAAATGGAAATTATTACTCGGTGAAATAACGGAACAGCGAAAACAGTTTGAATATATTGTTCGGATTTAAACTTTAAGTCAGAGACTTGTAGATCGTCTAATTCGTGTTGCCATTACAGAAAAGTAGCCTTTTCTTCCCAATTAAGAGGCATATCCATGAGAATTAAAATATTTGTTGTTTGTTGAAAATGAAATCCCGCGAGAGAAATTTCAAGCCCTGTGACACAAAACTTTATGCACAGAGATTTGGAAAAGTCCCACCCACATCTAAAACATGTACAATCATTTCTCATTTGTGTGAATGCTATTGTCAGACGCAGTTCGTGTAGAGAGAAAGAAACAATATTCACTCACGGGCAGTTATACGTTGTGTTGTCACGATGTAATTCCAAACACGGAATCAAAATTTAATGCGATTTTGTCGAAAAGGTAAAAGTGAAAAGAGATCGAATATATGGACATGTGTGATTTGGCAGAAGGATGTAGATATTGTTCGGCTTTAAACGTTAAGTCTGAGACTTGTAGATCGTCTAATTTGTGTTGCCATCAGGGAAAAGTCATGTTTCTTCCCAATGAAGAGGTGTATCTGCGAGAATTAAAAGATTTGTTGTTTGGTGAAAGTGAAATCCACATACGCGAGTGGCAGAGACGCGAAGTTGCTGGCGTTTAGCGCATGCAGGAGGGTTGGCGAGTGAAGCGAGTAGGGGGCAACGCTCCCTAGTATTTAAAAAATATATAAACATACAGCATACAGCACCAGTCAAGCAAAACTGAGCAAACTGAAACAGTCACTGGTATGGTGTACTTCACATCAAGAACTAAGAAGTCTGAACTAGCGCACGCTAATTGAGGGTGTTGATCAGAAATGTATCGATGAGGTTGAAGTACAGGGTGATGCAAAAAAGATTCATCTGATTTCTGAAGTGCCATATTTTTACAATGGTGAGGCGCCTATAAGCAATCAATCACATACCAATTGAAAAAGGGGGGGGGGGAGAGGGGTGCGGGTCATAGAGTTTTTGACTGTCACCGGAGGATGGAGTGCCACCTCATTGGCACCAGGAAGTTCGAGCATTTCTCAACAACAGGGTTCCTCATCGCTGGATTGGCCGTAAAGGAGTCCACGATTTGGCATTCTGGCCCCCAAGATCACCAGATCTCACTCATTGTGACATTTTTTTTGTGGGGGGGGGGGGAGGGGTACGTTAAGGATTCTGTTTGTGTGCCACCACTCCCAACAACCCTGGATGATGTCCGAAATTGCATCGAAAGAGCCATAAGTACAGTGACACCCGACACACTCAATCGAGTACGGGATGAATTTGACTATTGCGCTGATGTTGTCCGTACAGCTGCAGGAGGTCATGTTGAGCACTTTACATAATTATATATTTAAAAGCCAAATACCACTGACTCACTCATCATGAAATCTCGCGAACCATGAGGACTTGGGACTTGAAATTTGGAATGTATGTTACCCTTGCCCCATAGGTGCTCACTAAAAAACGGTTTTAAACATTTCGTGGTCCAAGCCAAGGTTATTATAGTTTTGCCCTTTTGATATTAGTTTTTATTTCTATATTTTTTCTGATCTTACTTAGAAATTCAGTTTAGTTTTAGTTTTCCTTCATCATGTATTTTTAGTTTTAGTTTAGTTTTTACTTCACAAAGACATTTCTATTTTATTTTTTATATATATTAGTTTCAGTTTTAGTTTTAGTAATTATGGCATGGAGCTCCTACGGAGTTTAGTTTTGTGTCACAATCAGGCAGAACTGTACACTTAACGGATTTGGATACGAGTTTAATGTCAGTGGAAGCTTACTACACTACATGGTTTACTATCTGGTTTTGTTTTTGTCTGATAAAAACAAGCATAATCAAAACTAGATACTGAATATGAACAATTTTACATAATATTATAATTTTTAAAATATTTTCTCATGAACATCATGGGGGCTTAGAAAGAACAGGGCTCTTAGACTTGAATCAGTGTGCAGACCCCACTTATTTGTATTGAGGGAAACAAAGAATAACAAGCATGTAGTGTCAAGGTTAGGGGTAGTATCAGGTAATTTGATTTGTGAATATGAACTAAAAAAGATAAATTAATAAACATAGAATAAATACAAAAACCCATTAGTATGTTTAGTTTTTCCTCACTTGGCAGACTCTCTTTGCCTACCTACCTTTGTTTGTAACGCTTCATTGTTAAACATTGTTTTTAAAGCAAAAGAGATTGGTCAGCAACAATATGCTGATCTTGTATTACAACCTAGTCAGTCTCTCTCTCGATCAGCGCCATTTTATTTTCAAAAAGCGGGAGTGGTCTCCCCTCGACTTTCTTGTATACTCAGATATGGGGATGGATATTTGAGGAGTAAACCGCAAGACAATGATTATATTTTTATATTGTGTACATTAAAGAACCATCAACAGAAAATCCATCCATCCATCCACTTCCCAACCCGCTGAATCCGAACACAGGGTCACGGGGGTCTGCTGGAGCCAATCCCAGCCAACACAGGGCACAAGGCAGGGAACCAGTCCTGGGCAGGGTGCCAACCCACCGCAGAACACACACAAACACACCCAGCACACACTAGGGCCAATTTAGAATCGCCAATCCACCTAACCTGCATGTCTTTGGACTGTGGGAGGAAACCGGAGCGCCCGGAGGAAACCCACGCAGACACGGGGAGAACATACAAACTCCACGCAGGGAGGACCCGGGAAGTGAACCCGGGTCCCCAGGTCTCCCAACTGCGAGGCAGCAGCGCTACCCACTGCGCCACCGTGCCGCCCCATCAACAGAAAATTAATAATATATTGAACAATTATTAGGGCGGCACGGTGGCGCAGTGGTAATGCTGCTGCCTTGCATTTAGGAGACCTGGGTCCTCCCTGCGTGGAGTTTGCATGCTCTCCCCGTGTCTGTGTGGGTTTCCTCCGGGTGCTCTGGTTTCCTCCCACAGTCCAAAGACATGCAGGTTAGGTGGATTGGCGATTCTAAATTGGCCCTGGTGCGTGGGTGTGTTTGTGTGTGTCCTGCGGTGGGTGGGTTGGCACCCTGCCCAGGATTGGTTCCTGCCTTGTGCCCTATGTTGGCTGGGATTGGCTCCAGCAGACCCTTGTGACCCTGTGTTCGGTTTCAGCGGGTTGGACAATGGATGGATGGATGAACAATTATTATAAAAGTGAAGTTGAATAAATCGGACTCTGCAGCTGCATGAATTAAAAAAAAAAAAAAAAATATGTATGTATTCAGGTAAAGTACCACTTCCGGGTGATGGATTTGGTCCAAAAGTTAATACAGATCTACAATTGTGGTGTAACAACCACATGCCAAATTTCATCCATCTAACTAGTTGCGTTTTTGAGTTATCGTGCTTACACACACACATACGCGCACACACACAATTTTAAAAAACGGAATTTTTGGACGCTGGGAGGTCTATAACGTTAAGATTCATCAAAAATATCGGGGTCAAATTGTTTTATGATTACTATACTTTCTCTATACTTCGTATATGAGAAAGTAGAAACGATTTCTCCTGTGCGAAGTGGCAGGTGAATTGCTGTCAACAAAAATCAGTCACCTGAGAGATAAATTGAAACGTTACTCACTTGTGATTTTCTGTCCATATGGTATAAACGTTTTGTCGAGCAGCACATTGTGATTTCAGCCGTTTGAATTACATCTTGATATACAACAAGCACAAAGAAAGGCGGCACGGTAAATCGTTTCTATTTCACACGCTTTATGCACCCGCATTTAGCTTGCTATGTCACCGCATATGCTATGTGAACAGCCGCCCTCTGTCACAAGCGATGTTCACTGGATGAATATGTGCAGGTGGCTCGTGGTGAACGACTTTCTGTTTTAGAGTTAAAACTTACAAGGGTTAAAAGACTAACGGCAAGAATATTCATTCAAAAAACGAAAACTAAAAATATTTTACTAATTATTTTATTTCAATTAGTCTTTCCAGCTTCTTTAATAGTTTTGTTTAGTTTTAGTTTTTCATTTCGGTTTTGTTAATTATTTTATTTCAGTTTATGAAAATGTTTTTTTAATAATAGTTTTAGTTTTCGTTAAACTATAATAAGCTTGCTTCGCATGATACGTTGGCGAGCTCTGTAAGCCCCGCTTTTTCTTTGAAGGACAGGTGTGTGGCACATTGACTGGCAGAATGACACCCGACCTGTTGCTGCATCCAAACGGTGCCATCGTTCGCCTTTACGAATGCATTGTTCTCATATGTGAGTGGACATTTCTTGTTCTCTTTCTCCGATGTAGAACACTCATCTGAGTTCACCTCTGCTATAGCACACCTTTATTTCAAAACTATCAGTGTCAGATTGGGATGGGGGAGTGTGAATGTGACTGAGAGAATAAAACTGAATAAAGAAAAAAAACGCTAACCTTTACAAGTACCATAAATTTACACCCGCTCTTACAGACTCAAATCAAATGTATGTTTTTACTCTATAATAGTAAGAATAAGAGCAGCTCACTACTCAAAATGGAGGCCAGGGCCGGATTTATATGAAAAGAGGCCCTAGGCTATTCCACTTATGAGGTCCTTTCACCTTCCATTTTTAAGTTTGTAATTTACATGAGAGATATTAAAATACGTAATACGCGTTGATCTTAACCAATACATTTTTATGTTTGTTTATTAGTCATATGCGTAGAATTTCTCCTTATTTTCGGTTCAGTTTTTTAGTGTTCACTGTTTTTAGAATAGTGTAATTTTAATTTTGCTAACAATTTGAATGTAGGCCCCTCTTGATCTTGAGGCCCTAGGCTGAAGCCTAGTTAGCCTATAGGAAAATCTGGCCCTGATGGAGGCACCTGGAATCGAACCGTGAACATCTTGATTACGAATCACTAGTTCTTACAGCTGCGCCACCAAAGCAGTCGTATAAGATGTGTGTCAATGTCGCACCCTAATCCGAGTTTGTTTTCTGCAGTTATATTCTTGAATGTTTTGTTATACTTGTACCTTTTGGGAAAGTGTATATTTGATATTTGGACTTCAGGCTTCAACATTTTGTCATTTATTACTAAAACATGAAAAACATTTCTGTTTTAATGATGTGTTTAGATAGATTGTTGTAGACACGGAGCACACATGAAATGCATGTATTCCAAATAACGATATACTGTATTATTTACCCTCTAGAACTCCAGGCACCTCACACGCAGATAAACACTGAGCACCTTCTATGCGAATTGAATTACAGTGGTAAAGCAGGCTGCTTGTGCTGGTCAATACATTTACAACACAAAAGACACTGACAGAGAGGTGCAAAGGGATTTAAGGTGGGCCGGGATTACGAGTTTTTCTCATAGGCTTTGGTAACTCTAGTGTTAATCTGCAGCAAAAATGGCTCACTAATTAAGAAGAATGAAAATCTGCAGCCACTGTGACCCACCGGGACCGGAGTTGGACACTCCTGTTTTAGACCTCAGCCCTAGCATGCATGACTGCTCTGATGGGGAAAACAGGCCATAGCAGTAAAGATATTGATGACTTCTCTACATCGTCCAGTGCTAGGATATGTGGAAATGAGCCCCAGACCCAAACAAGAAACAGAGACACAACTGCAAAATACACCCTTTAACTTTCTTCTTTATTAGCACACAGTGCTCAAATCGCCAGTATGGCTCAGTCTCTATATCTTCTTTCTCTCTCTCTTTTCTTCTGCCAACTCCAGCTCCCTGAACAGAGTGAGGCAGCCTCTTTTATAGTGTACCCGGAAAGTGCTCCAGGTACACTCTGATCTTCTTCTGGCAGCACTTCTGGCTGTGTTGGAAGTGCTGCAGTCCAAGGCTCCGGGATTGTCTAGGACAGGGGTAGGAAATGTCAGTCCTGGAGTTTCTTAATGAGCAGTCATTTATTGCTGATGAAGCACTTATTGCTTAAGTGATAGTTTGATGCTTCATTTTAGTGGTCTCGCTTGCTTAGTTTCCCCTCCCTTAATTCCTTATTTTAATCTTAAACAGCTGCATTCAGGGTGTCAATGGCTCCTTATTAGCAATAAGATGTAAATGAGAAAGCGGCCAGTAGTTCTCCATCTCCATTCTAAACAAATCAATCCATCCATCCATTATCCAACCCACTATATCCTAACTACAGGGTCACGGGGGTCTGCTGGAGCCAATACCAGCCAACACAGGGTGCAAGGCAGGAAACAAACCCCGGGAAGGGTGCCAGCCCACACGCACACACACACACGCACACCAAGCACACACTAGGGCCAATTTAGGATCGCCAATGCACCTAACATGCATGTCTTTGGTCTGTGGGAGGAAACCCACGCAGACATGGGGAGAACATGCAAACTCCACGCAGGGAGGACCCGGGAAGCGAACCCAGGTCTCCTAACTGCGAGGCATCTAAACAAATCCAAATCATATTATGTGATATCATCTACTGTTAAATTCTGGTCTATATTTGTAAAATTTTTATTTTTATACTGTATTGAGGATTTGTTCTGTTCTGTGTACTGTATTATATTGTATTGACCCCGCTGACACCCACTGCACGCCCAGCCTACCTGGAAATGGGTCTCTCTTTAAACTGCCTTTCCCAAGGTTTCTCCCATTTTTCCCTACAAGGGTTTTTTTGGGAGTTTTTCCCTGTCTTCTTAGAGAGTCAAGGCTTGGGGGGCTGTCAAGAGGCAGGGCCTGTTAAAGCCCATTGCGACACTTCTTGTGTGATTTTGAGCTATACAAAAATAAATTGTATTGTATTGTATCTTACTTGTTTCCATTTACATCTGTGTGTGTTCATCATTCACTATTTGATTCAATAAAACACTTAATAGAAAAATGTGACAGACTGAAAATGATCAGTATTAGGCTTCAAATCATTTTGGTAATACCCTTGGAAATGAAAAATATCTACAAAATAAGAACCTAACATTGCAGACTAACAAGCCATAAAATTAAATAAGGTCTAAGATTGGCAAGGATTGGTTTCTAATGAAGCAACTGGGTTGAAACAAAAACCTGCAGCCACTGCGGCCCTCTGGGAATGACTTTGCCTACCCCTGGTCTAGGCACCCCCTAGCGGTGACGCCAATATAATCCAAGGGGGGCTGCCCTCTCGAGTCCCGGGGGAGGTATTATTGTGAATATGTCCTCTCCCCCTGTTCCTTCCACTAGAAGGGTGTTTTCCGACTGGGCAAGGCCTCCAATTTTCTGTCACAGATAATAGAAGCCGACATGATGAATTCCAGATGTGTACAGTGCATCCAGAAAGTATTCACAGCGCATCACTTTTTCCACATTTTCTTATGTTACAGCCTTATTCCAAAATGGATTCAATTCATTTTTTTCCTCAGAATTCTACACACAACACCCCATAATGACAACGTGAAAAAAGTTTACTTGAGGTTTTTGCAAATTTATTACTTAATAAAAAAATTGAGAAAGTACATGTCCATAAGTATTCACAGCCTTTGCCATGAAGCTCCAAATTGAGCTCAGGTGCATCCTGTTTCCTCTGATCATCCTTGAGATGTTTCTGCAGCTTAATTGGAGTCCACCTGTGGTAAATTCAGTTGACTGGACCTGATTTGGAAAGGCACACACCTGTCTATATAAGGGTCCACGGTTGACAGTTCACGTCAGAGCACAAACCAAGCATAAAGTCAAAGGAATTGTCTGTAGACCTCCAAGACAGGATTGTCTCCAGGCACAAATCTGGGGAAAGTTACAGAAAAATTTCTGCTGCTTTGAAGGTCCCAATGAGCACAGTGGCCTCCATCATCCGTAAGTGGAAGAAGTTCGAAACCACCAGGACTCTTCCTAGAGCTGGCCGGCCATCTAAACTGAGCAATCGGGGGAGAAGGGCCTTAGTCAGGGAGGTGACCAAGAACCCGATGGTCACTCTGTCAGAGCTCCAGAGGTCCTCTGAGGAGAGAGGAGAACCTTCCAGAAGGACAACCATCTCTGCAGCAATCCACCAATCAGGCCTGTATGGTAGAGTGGCCAGACGGAAGCCACTCCTTAGGAAAAGGCACATGGCAGCCCGCCTGGAGTTTGACAAAAGGCACCTGAAGGACTCTCAGACCATGAGAAAGAAAATTCTCGGTCTGATGAGACAAAGATTGAACTCTTTGGTGTGAATGCCAGGCGTCACGTTTGGAGGAAACCAAGCACCGCTCATCACCAGGCCAATACCATCCCTACAGTGAAGCATGGTGGCGGCAGCATCATGCTGTGGGGATGTTTTTCAGCAGCAGGGACTGGGAGACTAGTCAGGATAAAGGGAAAGATGACTGCAGCAATGTACAGAGACATCCTGGATGAAAACCTGCTCCAGAGCGCTCTTGACCTCAGACTGGGGCGACGGTTCATCTTTCAGCAGGACAACGACCCTAAGCACACAGCCAAGATATCAAAGGAGTGGCTTCAGGACAACTCTGTGAATGTCCTTGAGTGGCCCAGCTAGAGCCCAGACTTGAATCCGATTGAACATCTCTGGAGAGATCTTAAAATGGCTGTGCACCGACGCTTCCCATCCAACATGATGGAGCTTGAGAGGTGCTGCAAAGAGGAATGGGCGAAACTGGCCAAGGATAGGTGTGCCAAGCTTGTGCCATCATATTCAACAAGACTTGAGGCTGTAATTTCTGCCAAAAGTGCATCGACAAAGTATTGAGCAAAGGCTGTGAATACTTATGGACATGGGATTTCTCAGTTTTTTTATTTTTAATAAATTTCCAAAAACCTCAAGTAAACTTTTTTCATGTTGTCATTATGGGGTGTTGTGTGTAGAATTCTGAGGAAAAAAATGAATTTAATCCATTTTGGAATAAGGCTGTAACATAACAAAATGTGGAAAAAGTGATGCGCTGTGAATACTTTCTGGATGCACTGTATTTGACATCACGCTGGGCACTCCGCACTTCTCATCAGCAGCCATCCCCCGTAACATTAACACTTCATACGTTTCTTTCATAAAGTCATTGGTCATTTTTCCAGTGGCACAAGGCTACCAGCAGATCTTGTCAGGAAAGATGGAGTGCAGAGTGTGAGGCAAAGATCTCTCCATTGAAGACAGACGAGTAAATAAGCGGAAATCAATTGTAAATCTGAAGCGTAAATGGCCCCAAGGGCAAGCAGCAACTGCCAGAGACATTAATCACACATCGAAACGGCGGACGGCGCCTTACCTGAGGATAAAGCATTGGGGGCGTCGCTCCTGGAACATCAGATGGTAAGCCCTCTCGGCAGAGGAGAAGATGTGAGGCGGGAGCGAGGAACAAAGCCTCGATGAGGTGCTGCGGTAAAGATGACTGACCTGCAACACAGCAATAGATTAATGGAAAACATCAGGAGTGACAGCGGAAACAATCAAGGCCAAATTCTCATTCAGACAGAACTGGGAATTGTGCACTGCGGGCACTGATTAGAATTCATACGCTGACCCCTGCACTTTTGGTAAATGAGGAGAATTTGATTATTGTGGTAGGCCCTGCCCTGCCGTTTATATTTTGCTTGACATAAGGCTACATCATATCATATGACTTTTCAAGCGATTTTCAGTGGTAGCCTTCATTTACATAATCTTAGCGAGTTGGAGGCAGCCAGGAGCAACTGCCTAATGTGACATACCAGGCAATTCAGTCCAAGCTAGGTCGCGACTCGCTCTGCTAAAACCAAACAGGTTTGATTTTTGTCTTTAGTCGTAGGGGCGGGCTGAGTGTGCATGAGACCTGACAGCCAATGAATGTACATTCCGGAAGTACAATGCCACACGAGAGAGTGCCGGTGTTCTGGACCCCACAAACAGAAGAGTAGCTTCTGTTGTCTCTTTGATGATTTGACAGAATAGAAAAAAGAAGAAAAAACACAAGAGATCACGGGTTAAAATCCACATAGCTATTGACCCTTCGTACAGCTCCGGCTCCAGCAGGCAACTTGCTATTGACTGGCCTAAAATGGGGAGAGCAGGACTGTGCTGGAAGGTTGGCACTCAGTCGGTAAATGTAACGAAGGCAGCAATTTTCAGTCAGGTAAATTCACACGGACTGTCAAGAAGATTGTCTCCAAATGTGACTTACAGTCATATGAAAAAGTTTGGGACCCCCTCTTAATTCTTTGGATTTTTGTTTCTCATTGGCTGAGCTTCCTTTTAATATCTGACATGCCTTATGGACACAGTAGGATTTCAGCAGTGACATTAAGTTTATTGCATTAACAGAAAATATGAAATATGCATCATAACAAAATGAGACAGGTGCATAAATGTGGGCACCTCAACAGAGATATGACATCAATACTTAGTTGAGCCTCCTTTTGTCCTCTAGACGCTGTCCTCCTATAGCCTCTGATGAGTGTCTGATTCTGGATGGAGGTATTGTTGACCATTCTTCATACAAAACCTCTCCAGTTCAGTTCAATGTGATGGACAGCCTGCCTCAAATCATCCCATAGATTTTCGATGATATTGAAGTCATGGGACCGTGACGGCCATTCCAGAACATTCTACTTCTCCCTCTGCATGAATGCCTTTGTAGATTTCCAACTGTGTTTTGGGTCATTGTCTTGTTGGAATATCCAACCCCTGCGCAACTTCAACTTTGTGACTGATGCTTGAACATTATCCTGAAGAATTTATTGATATTGGGTTGAATTCATCTGACTCTCGACTTTAACAAGGGCCCCAGTTAGGGAATCCATTCCCGGACGGGTTTATCCATTCCTGGGAATTCGGGAATCCTGCATTTCATTCCCGGGAATCCCGGGCTCCCGGGCATCTCACATGTGAATGGTTTTAGAACGACTGACACTTTATTTTTAATAAAACTACTGCAATATGTTGACACCTTATCTACAAGCAGTTCATGCTGTCATAGAAGTACATGTATCTTTAGTTGTGGAAATAAGAGCATAGAAAGCACAACGTCCTCATAGGTGGCGCAGTGATAGAGCTGCTGCTTTGCAGTAAGGAGACTGTGGAAGATTGTGGGTTCGCTTCCTGGTTCCTCCCTGTGTGGATAGCGCTTTGAGTACTGAGAAAAGCGCTATAGAAATGTAATGCGTTATTATTATTAACGTGTCCGGCGTGCGGTCGTCCATGCGAGAGCGCAGCTTCATGCACAAGAACGCCAGCCGCTGAGAAAGCACACTCTGCCTCCACTGAAGTAGGTGGCACAATCATCAGATACTGATACACTTGTTCTAAACAACGCTCGCGCTTGCTGTTGCACTGAAACACCGCCAATTCAGCTTTTATTGATGCATCCAGTTTCTTGTCATCATTCTGTGACTGACGCATTGAAATTTCAGGTTACTATTCAAAGCTGTTGTCTGATGAAGTGCAAGCTGCAGCAATGGTGCCTCCTTAATTATTTTCAAATATAACTCTGTCATTTCTACACTTTTACATGTTGTATATGCGAGCTTGGCCATTCCTGTTTTCCCAGGAATTACAGCAGTTTGGATTTCCTAGCCCCAGTCCCTTGAACTAGCCACACAGCCCCACAGCATGATGGAACCTCCACCAAATTTGACAGTAGGTAGCAGGTGTTTTTCTTGGAATGCGGTGTTCTTCTTCCTCCATTAAAAGCACTTTTTGTTCTGACCAAATAACTCAATTTTTGTCTCATCAGTCCAAAGCACTTTGTTCCAAAATGAATCTGGCTTGTCTAAATGAGCATTGGCATACAACAAGCGACTCTGTTTGTGGCGCAAGTGCAGAAAGGGCTTCTTTCTCATCACCCTGCCATACAGATGTTCTTTGTGCAAATTGTGCTGAATTGTAGACCAATGTCCAGATACACCATCTGCAGCCAGATGTTCTTGCAGGTCTTTGGAGGTGATCTGTGTGTTGTTTGTCACCATTTTCACAATCCTGCTCATATGCCGCTCCTGTATTTGTCTTGGCCTTCCAGACCTGCTGGGTTTAACAGCAACTGTGCCTGTGGCCTTCCATTTCCCGATTCCATTCCTTACAGTTACAGAAACTGACAGTTTAAACCTCTGAGATAGCTTTTTGTAGCCTTCCCCTAAACCAGAAGACTCAACAATCTTTGTTTTCAGATCTTTGGAGAGTTGCTTTGAGGATCCCATGCTGTCACTCTTCAGAGGAGAGTCAAAGGGAAGCCCAACTTGTAATTGACCACCTTAAATATGTTTATATCTCATGATGGGACACAACAGTCTATGAAGTTCAAGGCTTAATGAGCTCATCAACCAAGTAATCAGCATTGAGCAGTGTCAGGCATTCAAATCAGCACAATGACAAGGGACCCACATTTGTGCACAGCCAGTTTTTCACATTTGATTTCATTTCATACAACTAAATACTGCGTCACTAAAAATCTTTGTTCAGAAAACACCGCAGTACTCCTAGGAAATGAAAGACATACCACTGTTATCTTTTTGGTTGAAAGAAGAGTCAACTATTATGCAGGCTGAGAGGGGCTCCCAAACTTTTTCATGTGACTGTACCCTCCAACTACCAGGCAACTAACTAATGGAATGAGGGATTTACCAACAAAAAGCTGACCTTCATGAAAAGTGCCTGAGCAAGCTGCCATTAGAGGGCGGTGTTTCCTTTACTTGCAGTTATTACTCTGCTGCAGTTACAGTACGGCCTACTCAATCTGATTGGCTCTGACGTGTTGCTGTCCCACTGCCTAATCTATTGTAAAATTACGCACCTTGAGGTATGCCTGTGATTATTCTTTACGCGGGCAAAATTGCTAGGAGTCCATGTGAACCTGAAAGGTGCAAATGTTAACACCTTGAACTTATGGAGAAATAGGGAATATCTTCCTGTGACCACCAAAAACTGTACTCTTTGGCTACAGATTGCTCAAAATATACTTTCTGCATAGAAAACACCACATCATTTACGAAAATATGAACTTTTCCTAACAGTAACCATGAATAACCCATAAAGTGCAGTACACAAAACATAACTGGTAACATGCAAAACATTCGCTAGAATTCTGTGACCTTTTGTGCTAACATCTCAATAAAAGGAAACTTTAGTCACTGCCATCAGAAGACCCGTTAGCAATGTCTGCTTTGTGCCCCGCTTGAGATCTTTAAGGGTCATGGACCATGAGAGCATAGCAGAGGTGAGCTGACACGGAACACTGAGGCTACGATTGATGATGGGATCGGCTGTCTCGATGTCTTCAGTCAGCCGGTTGTGGATGACGGTGGCTGCCAACATTATGTCACCAAGTTTATCTAACACTCGTATTTTCCCTTTGCAGGCTTGTTGTTAGAGCCCAAAGCACTACGCTTTTCCTGTGAATGTGCACAACTGCCAATGTGAAGGTGAGAATGAGGTCACTAATAAAATTATAACTGAAAATGTTAAACATGTGAATGTTGAGGATTGACTGTGTTAATGCATGGGCCATGACCTATAGTGCCTTGAGCATAGGAAACGCACTATATAGTTTGTATTATTATTATTATTATTATTACAGTCAACTGAATATTAGCTCCAAATGTGAATGTAGAGAAAAGCCAAGCAAAATGACACCTTTTATTGGCTAACTAGAAAGATTACAATATGCAAGCTTTCGAGGCAACTCAGGCCCCTTCTTCAGGCAAGATGTAAGTGCACTGCTGTAGTGCCAACAGATTCATATTACAGAAAAGATAGCAGTGCTATATAAAGTCTATGTACATACACAAACTCCCGCCTTATTAAAAGGACAAGTGTCTGTTTATCTCTCTATCTACCCCCCCCCCCCCACATTTCTATATCTCTCTCATTCCAACAGATGGCGCATCACAAATATTTGTAGTAATAAAAGGCGTTGTATTTGTCAATCCAACAGATGGCATATCACAAACATTTATAGTAATAAAATGCATTGCATATGTCATTCCAACAGATGGCACATTAAAAAACATTAACACTGCTTTTATGAATCCCATAACAAATGGAAAAAAACAGAGACACATGCATTGCATATGTCATTCCAACAGATGGCACATCACAAACATCAACACCGCTTTTATGAATCCCATACCAAATAGAAAAAAACAACCAGAGACACATGCATTGCATTAGTTATTCCAACAGATGGCACATAGCAATCATTTATAGTATTAAAATGCATTGCATATGTCATTCCAACAGATGGCACATCATAAACATTAATACTGTTTTTATGAATCCCATAACAAATGGAAAAATACAGAGACACATGCATTGCATTTGTTATTAAAACAGATGGCACATCACAAACATTTATAATATTAAAATGCATTGCATATGTCATTCCAACAAATGGCACATCACAAACATTAACACTGCTTTTATGAATCCCATAACAAATGGAAAAAAACAGAGACACATGCATTGCATTTGTTTTTAAAACAGATGGCACATCACAAACACAGTAATAAAATGCATTGCATATGTCATTCCAACAGATGGCGCATCACAAACATTAACACTGCTTTTATGAATCCCATACCAAACAGAAAAAAACAGAGACACGTGCATTGCATATGTCATTCCAACAGATGGCACATCACAAACATCAACACTGCTTTTATAAATCCCATACCAAATAGAAAAAAAAAAAAACAGACACGTGCATTGCATTAGTTATTCCAACAGATGGTACATCGCAAACATTTATAGTATTAAAATACATTGCATATGTCATACCAACAGATGGCACATCACAAACATTTAGGGTATTAAAATACATTGCATATGTCATACCAACAGATGGCACATCACAAACATTTAGGGTATTAAAATACATTGCATATGTCATTCCAACAGATGGCACATCACAAACATTAACACTGTTTTTATGAATCCCATAACAAATGGAAAAAAAAACAGAGACACATGCATTGCATTTGTTATTAAAACTGATGGCACATCACAAACACAGTAATAAAATGCATTGCTTATGTCATTCCAACAGATGGCACATCACAAACATCAACACCGCTTTTATGAATCCCAAACCAAATAGAAAAAACAACCAGAGACACGTGTATTGCATTAGTTATTCCAACAGATGGCACATTGCAAACATTTCTAGTAATCAAATGCATTGCATATGTCATTCCAACAGATGGCACATCACAAACATTAACACTGACTTTATGAATCCCATACCAAATGGAAAAACAGAGACACATGTATTGCCTTTGTCATTCCAACAGATTCCAACAATCCATTTTATTACTATTAATGTTTGTGATGCGCCACCTGTTGGAATGATAAATGCAAAGCATTTTATTACTATGTGCATTGTAAAATGTATTCCAATAGATGGTGCACAGCAAATGTTAATCCTGAGATCTGCATTGATTAGTTAGATTTCAACCCGTCTTAGACAGGCAGCACAGTTAGTAATCTATAAAATATCTTCACCCCCTTGTCAGTTTTCACATCTTATGGTTGTAGAACACTGATTCACAGTGGATTTCATTTGGCTATTTTGGACACTGATCAATTTAATGACTCTTTAATGTCAAAGTGAGACCTCTGCAAAGTGCTCTAAATTTATGAAAAATATAAAACACAAAATAATTAAGTATTAACATTCTGTTTAATAGGACACCACTAAATCCTCATTTGGGTTTTGAAGTTACATAATTAACGGGAATCACCTGTCTGAGGTTTTAATTGATTTTCACATAAATGCACCTGACTGTGCGGGTGTTTTATTGAATTAATTTATTATTGTTTTGAATGATTTTGTTTTAAGCGCAATCCAGGGGCATAACCTCCAAGAAGCAGCACAGAGGTGAATGCATGCGATTACTGGGGGTTTTATTTAATTAAGAAGCCGCGTGTCAACTGGAGTGGCCACAAGATAAGGGAGGCAGTTTAGCTCTTAGAGGAAGAGGAAGACAACAACAAAAAAGAACAAGAGATTATTTTTGTTTGTAGACGTCATGCTTGACAAGCACTCTAGAAGGCGAGGACAGGACAGACAGCACTGGCCCTCTCGAGTTTTGTAAAGGGAGCCGGGCTGATGGCTGGGGCTGTTGTGGAGGGTAGATGACATGGCGAGGAATACCTGCGCTGGTACTTTCAATTTAAAACTGATTTCTTCAATCCCATGTAGGTGCGAAGGTGGGCAGACTGGCATCCCGACCAGAATGGAGGGTGTTGCCTTACCCGGAATGGATGGATATGGATGGACAAGCGTCCCGGCCGGGTATAGTTGCAGATACCTTTCCTGGGCCTTGAAGATATAACAGAGGGATGGGACAGAACTGTCTCTTGGGGTCATGTAGTCCCCCCAGTACGTCAGATGGCAGCTTCACTTGGGTAGAGCTCCCGTTTGTACACCCACAGGACATCTTGGGAATTTTAATCCCAATGAACAGCCTTGTCGGGGTACATTGTAGCCACCAGATGGGAGCTGTGGGGAGAGGACTCACAAATTTTAAGGAGGTTCTGCCTGACCCAGAAATACTTCCAGGGTGTAATCATGTGGCACCAGAATTACTCCCGGGTATAGCATTAAAGAAGCCGACTCAACCTCATCCATGTGAAGTTGGAGTCGGGAGGTGTAGGACAAGGCTTGCCTGGAGGTAGGGAGAGTAGGTGAGAATTAATATAGGAATTGTGCATGTGAGTACTTTTGTGAAGAAAGGACCTTGAAAAGGTATTTGTGAGTAATAAAATTTACTTTAATTTGAACCATTGGTGGTGTACAGGCACTGTGTCTCGCGTCTGGGGCTCAGTGGCACCCCCTACCTGTCACACCCACTACACTACACAAACATTTCCCTATAAAGCACTGATCAATCGCCACTAAGTACCAACACATGAACGACGAGATGGAGTCCCCCATGAAGTATCCGTGAAGTACTGACACATGAATGGTGACACGGATCCCTTGTGAAGTTTTGGGAGCTCCATTTCAACCTGTCATGTGGGAGCGGGAGTGAGCTGAGCTGAGCAGCGGTTCAAAAATGTTGTGCCGCACCCCAAAATAAAGCCACCGAGACTCAAATATCGATTTGCGTGACAGTTAATGTACAAGTACCGGTGACCCACCCTGACCCTCAGAGCCTTGATGGCAATGACCTGTGCACTTTGTGACCAACATATAGGTACGCTCCCAAAATGGAGTTGTAAGTCAGAACATGACTGTGTCATTTCTGGGCAGGATATTCCTTTAATATCCATCCATTACCCAACCCGCTATATCCTAACTACAGGGTCACTGGGGTCTGCTGGAGCCAATCCCAGCCAACACAGGGCGCAAGGCCTGATCTATCTATCTATTATATAGTGCTTTTCATATTTATCTATCTATTTATTATATAGTGCCTTTCACATCTATCTATCTATCTATCTATCTATCTATCTATCTATCTATCTATCTATCTATCTATCTATCTATTATATAGTGCCTTTCACATCTATCTATCTATCTATTTATTATATAGTGCCTTTCACATCTATCTATCTATCTATCTATCTATCTATCTATCTATCTATCTATCTATCTATCTATCTATCTATCTATTATATAGTGCCTTTCACAACTATCTATCTATCTATTTATTATATAGTGCCTTTCACATCTATCTATCTATTTATTATATAGTGCCTTTCACATCTATCTATCTATCTATCTATCTATCTATCTATCTATCTATCTATCTATCTATCTATCTATCTATCTATCTATCTATCTATTATATAGTGCCTTTCACATCTATCTATCTATCTATCTATTTATTATATAGTGCCTTTCACATCTATCTATCTATCTATCTATCTATCTATCTATCTATCTATCTATCTATCTATCTATCTATCTATTATATAGTGCTTTTCATATCTATCTATCTATCTATCTATCTATCTATCTATCTATCTATCTATCTATCTATCTATTATATAGTGCCTTTCACATCTATCTATCTATCTATTTATTATATAGTGCCTTTCACATCTATCTATCTTTCTATTATATAGTGCTTTTCATATCTATCTATCTATCTATCTATCTATCTATCTATCTATCTATCTATCTATCTATCTATCTATCTATCTATCTATCTATCTATCTATCTATCTATCTATTATAGAGTGCCTTTCACATCTATCTATCTATCTATCTATCTATCTATCTATCTATCTATCTATCTATCTATCTATCTATCTATTATATAATGTCTTTCACATCTATCTATCTATCTATTTATTATATAGTGCCTTTCACATCTATCTATCTATCTATCTATTATATAGTGCTTTTCATATCTATCTATCTATCTATCTATCTATCTATCTATCTATCTATCTATCTATCTATCTATCTATCTATCTATCTATCTATCTATCTATCTATCTATCTATTATATAGTGCCTTTCACATCTATCTATCTATCTATCTATCTATCTATATCCTAACTGCAGGGTCACGGGGGTCTGCTGGAGCCAATCCCAGCCAACACAGGGTGCAATGCAGGAAACAAACCCCAGGCAGGGTGCCAGCCCACCGCAGGGCACACACACACACACACACACACTAGAGACCTAACCTGCATGTCTTTGGACTGTGGGAGGAAACCCACGCAGACAAGGGGAGAACATGCAAACTCCACGCAGGGAGGACCTGGGAAGCAAACCCACATCTCCTAACTGTGAGGCAGCAGCGCTACCCACTGCGCCACCGTTCCGCCCTTCCTTTAATATTTAAAAGTAAAATATCACAATATTATTATATCACAACTTAAATTATATTGCATCATGAGATTCCAATCAATTCTGTCTTCTAATGAATACCACGCTGAAATGAACAAACAGGGACGAATGCAAGAAAAATACTCACCAGTGCTGAATAAATGGGCAGTTCCTTATACGGATTAGCCATCAAGAGTATACTTCCGATGTACGTCTAGAAATTAAAAACAAAAAGCTTCAATTTAGAAATTTGTGTTTATTACGTTTAAGAATGTAGACAAAGAAAAAAACAGAACATGGAGTCTAAGGTACTTGAAAATGAGCAAAACAGGCATGAGTGATCAGAAAGGTCAGTCAGTTATTATCCAACCCGCTATATCCTAACTACAGGGTCACGGGGGTCTGCTGGAGCCAATCCCAGCCAACACAGGGCGTAAGGCAGGAAAAAAAAAACCCAGGCAGGGTGCCAGCCCACTGCAGGGCACACACACACACACCAAGCACACACTAGGGACAATTTAGGATCGCCAATCCACCTAACCTGCATGTATTTGGACTGTGGGTGGAAACCCATGCAGACACGGGGAGAACATGCAAACTCCACGCAGGGAGGACCTGGGAAGTGAATGAGTTGAGTCACCTAGCCTTTATAGCAGTAATTCAGCTGGGGTTATAAAGTTATAAAGTGTGTAGAGATTTCTTGAAATAACTGTTGCTGCTTTGTACTTGTATCTTTAGTGCTTCTGAGGTGAGCCTACATCTACTCTATACATATAAAATGCTAAGCCTAAAAGTCAGTCAGTCATTATCCAACCCGCTATATCCTAACACAGGGTCAGGGGGGTCTGCTGGAGCCAATCCCAGCCAGCACAGGGTGCAAGGCAGGAGCAAACCCCGGGCAGGGTGCCAGCCCTCCGCAGGGCACACACACACTAGGGACAATTTAGGATCGTCAATACACCTAACCTGCATGTCTTTGTACTGTGGGAGGAAACCCAAAGCAGACACGGGGAGAACATGCAAACTCCACGCAGGGAGGACCCGGGAAGCAAACCCAGGTCTCCTTACTGCCACCCGTGATCAGAAAGGTGTTAATGTAATTAGAACACTGAGGTAAATATTGACAAGAACAGGCCATTCAGAGCAAACAAAACTGGTCAGTCCCATTGGCCTAAGTCCTCTGAATTCTGGCTTCAAAGGAACATCTGGGCAGGTCTGACCATCTTACTGCCACCTCTAGCCCTGTTATTGATTGCAGCAGTTCTCCAGTAATCAAGCCAGAGGTTCTCCTGTGTGTTTAGGAGGTTGTTGTTTGTTTAATTATTTACATATTTCTCTTTCTGTCTCTCACACTTCTGTAAAGTTATAATTTCTCCTTGGGAACAAATAAGGTGCTTTCTGTCTGTGAGACATGGACGCTATCCAGTGACCTGAGATGAAGACTGGACTCCTTCATGTGTGTCTTTTCGGAGAATCCTTGGGTGCCGCTGGTTTGACTTTGTGTTGCTCATGGGGTCCCAATTGAGGCACATGACCTGCATTGTGAGGGAGCGTCAGTTACGGCACTACGGCCATGTGGCGCGATTACCCGTGGGTGATCCGACTCATTGTTGAGGACCTGAGTGGCTGGACCAGGCCAAGGAGACACACACATAATACCTGGCTGCAGCAGATACAGGGTCATTTCTGGAGGGTGGGACTGGACTGCGTGTTAGCCTGGGGATTTGCCAACCAGGATCCCGACCTGTTTCGTAGTGTGTTGGGTGCGGCAACGCGCTGTGACAGTGTAAGCTCCCCAACCTGACCTGACCTGGCCTGGCCTATCTAGCTATCTTTTTCTAGTGCTGCTATGTTCTTGTTGTTTTCTGGTGACCAAAACAGCACACGGTACTCTAGATGAGGCCTCACCAGTGAGTTGTAAAGCTTCAGCAGAACCTCCTGTGACTTGTACTCCATACATCATGGCGTTATATAACCTTGTTATTCTAACTGACTTCTGAACAGTTGAGTATTTCCTACACGTAATACTATACATTTACTCACATCTAATTTCATCATCCACAAATCTGCCCAAGCCTGTATGCTGTCCAAGTTCCTCTGTGATGATTCAACAGACTCTCGGTTATCTGCCAGTCCACCTAGCCTGGCATCATCTGCAGACTTAACCAGTTTGTTATTTATATTTCTATCTAAATCAGAAGTCGCCAAGTCCAGTCCAGGAGGACCACCGTGGCTGCAGGTTTTCATTGTCACCCTTTTCTGAATGATTGACCTGTTTTTGCTGCTAATTAACTTCTTTTGAACTCATTTTAATTGATTTGCTCTTGAAGACTCAAACCCCTTAATTGTTTCGTTTTACTTAATTATCAGACAAACAATAACGAGAT